>NW_025421761.1:0-178813 GCF_011764305.1 Mustela putorius furo | reverse complement strand
TCAGGGTCAGGGTTAGTGGTTCTGTTAGGTTAGCCCTGATCCTGGTCATGGACCCATCACGGGTCAGGGATTCTGCAGGATAAACCTGGGCAGAAGGGTGTATACCCTCCAACCCGATCCACTTAACCAGCCTTAAACTGGGGTGTGGAAACATGACTTGCCCACCGATATATAAACCCTCATCAGCCATGATCCTTCTTGGGAGGTCATCTCCACCCAACGATGGAATAGCCAAGGTCCTCTTTATCACACAGACACAGAACACCCAGTGGCACACACACACACAAGCACACACACATGACACACACACACACACACCACACCAATAGCAGAGACAGGGAGGAGACCTAGGGCTACACTGGTCGATAAGAAGGGTGTGGGACTCTCTGACTCTGAAGCCCCCTGGTGTCCCCGTTTTGAGTTTTATTAGCCAAAGGGCCTGAAGTGGTTGGGGAAACCTGATATGACCTGCCAGGTAGGGGACTTGTCTGGCGGGCGAGCTGTCTTCTCCCTGCATCCGCTCCTCTCAGCCTCTCAGTACAAAGCAGAAGAACTTGTCGCTTTCCTTTAGGATGTTCCTAGAGTATGAGCTGGGCATTGGGGTTTTCTCTGTAATGGGGTGCCTGGATACGTGGGTTTCAATTCCCTTGGGCTCTGTCCGTCAGGGAAGTTGAGGTCACCACTGCCTGGGGGCTCCTTACCTGAACTTCCTGCTCCACCCAGAGCTCTCCCTGATCGTGCACTGGTCCCCAAGCTGCTCAAGGCTCACACTCCACTCAACGCAGTGCCCATGCAGTGACCCCCATACAGCCTCCTCCCACCCCCTGGGAGGACTAGGTGCATCTGTTTTGTCCCCCGCTGGAAGGAACAGAGCTGGGTTTAGACTAGGTTTAGGGTTAGGGTTTGGGTTAAGATAGACTTAGGGTCAGGGTTAGGGTAGACTTTTCGTTGAGGTCAGGCTTACCGTAAAGCTTAGGGTAGGGGGTCAGGGTTAGTGTTAGGTTTTATGGTTAGAGGTTTAGGGTCAGTAGGGTCACGGTTTAGCGTTACAGTCACAGTCAGGGACAAGGGTCAGTGGTTAGGATACGGTTTAGTTTTTAGGGTCAGGTGTCAGTGTCAGGGTCAGGTTTACGGTCAGGTTCAAGTTTTTGGTGTGGGGGCAAGGTTCAGGTCAGGTTCAGGGTTATATTTGGGACAGGTTTATTGTCAGGGTTTAGGGTCAGGGTCAGGTTTAGGGTTCATGGTTATGGTAAAAAAAGCCAGCTTTATGTTTAGGTTTCTGTTTTTATGAGTAGGTTCAGGATCAGGGTGAGATTTAGGGTGACGATTTTCTGTTCAGGATTAGTAGGATTGGGTCAGGGTTAGTTTCAGTCAGGGTTAGGGTCAGAGATAAGGTCAAGGCCAGGGTCAGTTTTAAGGGGTTAATTTCTGACATAGGCAATGTTTCAGAGTTAGGGTTATGATCAGGTTCAGGGAGAGGGTTTAGGATAATTGTTAAAGTGGGGTTAGGGTTAGGGTTCGAGGTAGGTTGAGGGTTAGGGTTAGAACAGGTTAGTGTCAGTTTTCAGGGATAATGTTAGGGGTTAGTTTTAGGGTTAGTTTCAAGCGTTAGGTTTCAGGGTAAATGGCCCTTGTTAGTGTCAGGGTCAGGGTTAAGTTTTAGGGTTACAGTAAGGGTCAGGCTCACTGTCAGGGTCACAGGTTTAGTGTTCAGGTCTGGGTCGGGGTCACTGTTAGGGTCAGGGTTAGGTTGAAGTGTCATTGTCTGGGTCAGGTTCAGGGTGAAGTTTAGGCCCAGTGTCAGGTTTTGGCTTCAGGATCATGTATTGGTTAAAGTCCACATTTGGGTCAGGGACAGTAGTTTAGTGTAGTGGGTCATTGTTAGGGTCATGGTTAGGGTTTAGGTCAGGGCCAGGGTCAGGTTTAGGATCAGGGTCAATAATCGCAATTTTCAGGGTTAGGTTTAGGGGGTCAGTGCCTGGTCGTCAGGCAAAGTTCAGGGTTAGGGTTTAGGATCATAGTCAGCTTATAGGGTCAGGGTTATTGTTAAAGTTCAGCGTTAGTGTTAGGTTAGCGTTAGGTTGATGGTTAGGGTTAGAGACTTGTTAGGGTCAGGGTTCCGTGGTAGGTTAGGGGTTAGTGGTAGGGTTCCTTCAGCAATAGGATTCGGGGTAGGCCCCGGTTAGTTGTCAGGGTCAGGGTTACATTTACGGTTAGAGTAGGTTAGGCTAACAGCCAGGCTCAGGTTAGTGTTCAGGTCAGGGTCGGGAGCACTATTAGGCTCAGGGTTAGGTTTTGATGATCATGGCCTGGGTCAGGGTCAGGGTGAAGTTTAGAGCCAGTGTCAGGTTTAGGGTCAGGATCAGGTATTGGTTAAAAGTCCACATTTGGGTTAGGGACAAGGTTATGTGTATTGGTCAGTGTTAGTGTCATGGTTAGGTTTAGGGTCAGGGTCCAGGGTCAGGTTTAGGGTCAGGGTCTGGTAGAGGCAAAGTTCAGGGTTAGGGTTAGGATCATAGGCAGTTATAGGGTAAGGGTTACTGTTAAAGTTTAGGGTTTAGTGTTAGGGTTTAGAGTTAGGTTTTGGATGGTTAGGGTTAGACATGTTTAGAGTCAGGGTTCGAGGAAGGGTTAGAGTATAGGTTAGGGTTAGGTTCAGCGAGTGGATCAGCGGAGGACCCGTGGTAGTGTCAGGGTTAAGGTTACGTTTAGGGGTAGAGTTAGGGTCAGGCTCACATTCAGTCTCAGGTTTAGTGTTAGGTTTGAGTCAGGGTCACTGTTAGGGTCCGGGTTATGTTGATGGTCATGGCCTGGGTCAGGGTCAGGGTGAAGTTTGGGCCAGTGTCAGGTTTAGCGTCAGGATCAGGTATTGGTTAAAGTCCACATTTGGGTCAGGGACAGGGTTATGTAGTGGTCAGTGTTAAGGTCATGGTTAGGATTAGGGTCAGGGTCAGGGTCAGGTGAAGGTCAGGGCCAGGGTCAGGTTTAGGTTCAGTCTTTGCTTTATGTTCGGTTCAGGTTCACAGTTAGATTTAGGGGAAAATTTGGGATGGGGTTAGGGTTAGAGTTAGAAGTAGTGTTATCGTGAGGGTTAGGGTTAGACAGGGTAAGGTCAGGGTGAGGGTTTGGTTTAGGGTAGGGGTTAGTGTTAGGGTCAGGGTCAGTGTTCGGTTTGGGTACAGGGTCCATATTAGGGTCAGTGTTAGGGTTACCTTTAGGTTTAGGTTTAGGGTCAGGCACACAGTCAGGGTCAGGGTTTAGGGTTAGGGTCAGGGGGGTAGGTCAGCGTCAGGATTAGGATTAGGGTCAGGTCAGGGTCCTGTTTAGGGATGAGTCATAGTTAGGTTATCTCAGACTTAGGTTTAGGTTCAGGGTCCGGATCAGGGTCAGCATCAGGCTTAGGTTTAGGTTTAGGGTTCAGGTCAGGATCACGGTCAGGGTTAGGGTCAGTGTCAGGGTCAGGGCTCGGGTTAGGGTTTGGGGCAGGCTCACAGTGTCAGGGTCACGGTCAGTGGTTACTGTTAGGGTTCTCCCAGCTCCTGGTTCATTGTCCCCTCCCTTTAGGTTCTCAGGAAAAACCCTGGGCAAAGGCTGTAGACCCCACACCCCCGATCCCACTTAGCCAGCATTACACTGGGATGTAAACATGACCTGCCCACCAGGCATCTAACCCCTCATCCTGCTCCCTGCTTGGGACATCTTCACCCACGATGGCATGGCCAGGTCCTCTTTACAACACAGAGCCACAGACACCCAGAGGCACACACACACACACACACACACACACACACACACACACACACACACACACACATGGGGAGGAGACTTAGAGCTATACCGCTCAATTAAAAGGTGTGGGACTCTCTGACTCTGAGCTCCCTGGTGTCACCTTTTGATTTTATTTGCCAAAGGGCCTGAGGCGTTGGGGAAGCCTGATATGACCTGCCAGTGAGGGGACGTGTATGGTGGGTGAGCTCTCTTCTCCCTGCATCCTCAGGGCTTCAGTACAACAGAAGAACATGTCACTTCCTTTAGGATGTGCCTAGAAATGAGCTGGGCAGGGGGGTTTTTTCTCTGTAATGGGGTGCCTGGATACGTGGATTCTAATTCCGTTGGGCCCTGTCGTCAGGGAAGTGTGAGGTCACCATTGAATGGGGGCTCCTTACCAAACTTTCTGCTCCCACCAGAGCACCCTGAGCGTGCCCATCCCCCTAGCTGCTCAAGGCTCACCCACCACTCCATGCCCTGTTCATCCAGTGACCCCCACACAGCCAATCCCAGCCCCCCTGGGAGTCCTGGATGCAACTATTGTCCCCGCTTCTGGGAACAGAGATGGGTTCAGACCGAGTTAAGGTTAGGGTTAGGGTTAGGGTTAGGGTTAGGGTTAGGGTTAGCGAGAGACTTAGGGTTAGGGTTAGGGTGAGACATCGTTGGGGTCAGGGTTAGTGTTAGGGTTAGGGTAGGGGTCAGGGTTAGGGTTAGGTTCATGGTTAGGTTAAGGGTCAGGCTCACAATAGGGTCAGGGTTACCATTACTGTCAGAGTCAGGGTCAGGGTCAGTGTCAGGTTTACGGTCAGGATCAGGTATTGGTTTTAAGTCCACATTCGGGTCAGGGACAGGGTTATGTAGTGGTCATTGTTAGGGTCATGGTTAGGTTTAGGGTCAGGGCCAGGGTCAGGTTTAGGATCAGGGTCCCTAATCGCAATTTTCAGGGTTAGGTTTAGGGTCAGTGTCTGGTATAGGCAAAGTTCAGGGTTAGGGTTAGGATCATAGTCAGCTATAGGGTCAGGGTTATTGTTAAAGTTCAGCGTTAGTGTTAGGGTTAGCGTTAGGTTGATGGTTAGGGTTAGAACTTGTTAGGGTCAGGGTCCGTGGTAGGTTAGGGGTTAGTGTTAGGGTTAGTTTCAGCAATAGGATTCGGGGTAGGGCCCGCGTTAGTGTCAGGGTCAGGGTTACATTTACGGTTAGAGTAGGGTAGGCTAACAGCCAGGCTCAGGTTTAGTGTTCAGGTCAGGGTCGGGATCACTATTAGGCTCAGGGTTAGGTTTATGATCATGGCCTGGGTCAGGGTCAGGGTGAAGTTTAGAGCCAGTGTCAGGTTTAGGGTCAGGATCAGGTATTGGTTCAAAGTCCACATTTGGGTTAGGGACAAGTTTATGTAGTGGTCAGTGTTAGTGTCATGGTTAGGTTTAGGGTCAGGGCCAGGGTCAGGTTTAGGGTCAGGGTCTGGTAGAGGCAAAGTTCAGGGTTAGGGTTATGATCATAGTCAGTTATAAGGTAAGGGTTATTGTTAAAGTTTAGGTTTAGTGTTAGGGTTAGAGTTAGTTTGAGCGTTAGGGTTAGATTGGTTAGGGTCAGGATCCGCGGTAGGGTTAGAGTATAGTGTCAGGGTTAGGTTCAGCGATAGGATCGGCGGAGGACCCGTGGTACTGTCAGGGTTAGGGTTACGTTTAGGGGTAGAGTTAGGGTCAGGCTCACATTCAGTCTCAGGGTTAGTGTTAGGTTTGGATCAGGGTCACTGTTAGGGTCAGGGTTAGGTTGATGGTCATGGCCTGGGTCAGGGTCAGGGTGAAGTTTTGGGCCAGTGTCAGGTTTAGCGTCAGGATCAGGTATTGGTTAAAGTCCACATTTGGGTCAGGGACAGGGTTATGTAGTGGTCAGTGTTAAGGTCATGGTTAGGATTAGGGTCAGGGTCAGGGTCAGGTGAAGGTCAGGGCCAGGGTCAGGTTTAGGTTCAGTCTTTGCTTTATGTTCGGTTCAGGTTCACAGTTAGATTTAGGGGAAAAGTTTGGGATGGGGTTAGGGTTAGAGTTAGAAGTAGTGTTATCGTGTGGGTTAGGGTTAGACAGGGTAAGGTCAGGGTGAGGGTTTGGTTTAGGGTAGGGGTTAGTGTTAGGGTCAGGGTCAGTGTTCGGTTTGGGTACAGGGTCCATATTAGGGTCAGTGTTAGGGTTACCTTTAGGTTTAGGTTTAGGGTCAGGCACACAGTCAGGGTCAGGGTTAGGGTTAGGGTCAGGGTTAGGTCAGCGTCAGGATTAGGATTAGGGTCAGGTCAGGGTCCTGTTTAGGGATGAGTCATAGTTAGGTTATCTCAGACTTAGGTTTAGGTTCAGGGTCCGGATCAGGGTCAGCATCAGGCTTAGGTTTAGGTTTAGGGTTCAGGTCAGGATCACGGTCAGGGTTAGGGTCAGGGTCAGGGTCAGGGCTCGGGTTAGGGTTTGGGGCAGGCTCACAGTGTCAGGGTCACGGTCAGTGGTTACTGTTAGGGTTCTCCCCGCTCCTGGTTCATTGTCCCCTCCCTTTAGGTTCTCAGGAAAAACCCTGGGCAGAAGGCTGTAGACCCCACACCCGATCCCACTTAGCCAGCATTACACTGGGATGTAAACATGACCTGCCCACCAGGCATCTAACCCCTCATCATCCTGCTCCTGCTTGGGACATCTTCACCCACGATGGCATGGCCAGGTCCTCTTTACACACAGAGCCACAGACACCCAGAGGCACACACACACACACACACACACACACAAACACACACACACACACACACACATGGGGAGGAGACTTAGAGCTATACCGCTCAATTAAAAGGTGTGGGACTCTCTGACTCTGAGCTCCCTGGTGTCACCTTTTGATTTTATTTGCCAAAGGGCCTGAGGCGTTGGGGAAGCCTGATATGACCTGCCAGTGAGGGGACGTGTATGGTGGGTGAGCTCTCTTCTCCCTGCATCCTCAGGGCTTCAGTACAACAGAAGAACATGTCACTTCCTTTAGGATGTGCCTAGAAATGAGCTGGGCAGGGGGGTTTTCTCTGTAATGGGGTGCCTGGATACGTGGATTCTAATTCCGTTGGGCCCTGTCGTCAGGGAAGTGAGGTCACCATTGAATGGGGGCTCCTTACCAAACTTTTCTGCTCCCACCAGAGCACCCTGAGCGTGCCCATCCCCTAGCTGCTCAAGGCTCACCCACCACTCCATGCCCTGTTCATCCAGTGACCCCCACACACAGCCAATCCCAGCCCCTGGGAGTCCTGGATGCAACTATTGTCCCCGCTTCTGGGAACAGAGATGGGTTCAGACCGAGTTAAGGTTAGGGTTAGGGTTAGGGTTAGGGTTAGGGTTAGCGAGAGACTTAGGGTTTAGGGTTAGGGTGAGACATCGTTGGGGTCAGGGTTAGTGTTAGGGTTAGGGTAGGGGTCAGGGTTAGGGTTAGGTTCATGGTTAGGTTAAGGGTCAGGCTCACAATAGGGTCAGGGTTACCATTACTGTCAGAGTCAGGGTCAGGGTCAGTGTCAGGTTTACGGTCAGGATCAGGTATTGGTTTTAAGTCCACATTCGGGTGAGGGACAGGGTTATGTTGTTGTCATTGTTAGGGTCATGGTTAGGTTTAGGGTCAGGGCCAGGGTCAGGTTCAGGATCAGGGTCCCTAATCGCAATTTTCAGGGTTAGGTTTAGGGTCAGTGTCTGGTATAGGCAAAGTTCAGGGTTAGGGTTAGGATCATAGTCAGCTATAGGGTCAGGGTTATTGTTAAAGTTCAGCGTTAGTGTTAGGGTTAGCGTTAGGTTGACGGTTAGGGTTAGAACTTGTTAGGGTCAGGGTTCGTCGTAGGTTAGGGGTTAGTGTTAGGGTTAGTTTCAGCAATAGGATTCGGGGTAGGGCCCGCGTTTTGTCAGGGTCAGGGTTACATTTACGGTTAGAGTAGGGTAGGCTAACAGCCAGGCTCAGGTTTAGTGTTCAGGTCAGGGTCGGGATCACTATTAGGCTCAGGGTTAGTTTTATGATCATGGCCTGGGTCAGGGTCAGGGTGAAGTTTAGAGCCAGTGTCAGGTTTAGGGTCAGGATCAGGTATTGGTTCAAAGTCCACATTTGGGTTAGGGACAAGTTTATGTAGTGGTCAGTGTTAGTGTCATGGTTAGGTTTAGGGTCAGGGCCAGGGTCAGGTTTAGGGTCAGGGTCTGGTAGAGGCAAAGTTCAGGGTTAGGGTTATGATCATAGTCAGTTATAAGGTAAGGGTTATTGTTAAAGTTTAGGTTTAGTGTTAGGGTTAGAGTTAGTTTGAGCGTTAGGGTTAGATTGGTTAGGGTCAGGATCCGCGGTAGGGTTAGAGTATAGTGTCAGGGTTAGGTTCAGCGATAGGATCGGCGGAGGACCCGTGGTACTGTCAGGGTTAGGGTTACGTTTAGGGGTAGAGTTAGGGTCAGGCTCACATTCAGTCTCAGGGTTAGTGTTAGGTTTGGATCAGGGTCACTGTTAGGGTCAGGGTTAGGTTGATGGTCATGGCCTGGGTCAGGGTCAGGGTGAAGTTTGGGCCAGTGTCAGGTTTAGCGTCAGGATCAGGTATTGGTTAAAGTCCACATTTGGGTCAGGGACAGGGTTATGTAGTGGTCAGTGTTAAGGTCATGGTTAGGATTAGGGTCAGGGTCAGGGTCAGGTGAAGGTCAGGGCCAGGGTCAGGTTTAGGTTCAGTCTTTGCTTTATGTTCGGTTCAGGTTCACAGTTTAGATTTAGGGGAAAAGTTTGGGATGGGGTTAGGGTTAGAGTTAGAAGTAGTGTTATCGTGTGGGTTAGGGTTAGACAGGGTAAGGTCAGGGTGAGGGTTTGGTTTTTAGGGTAGGGGTTAGTGTTAGGGTCAGGGTCAGTGTTCGGTTTGGGTACAGGGTCCATATTAGGGTCAGTGTTAGGGTTACCTTTAGGTTTAGGTTTAGGGTCAGGCACACAGTCAGGGTCAGGGTTAGGGTTAGGGTCAGGGTTAGGTCAGCGTCAGGATTAGGATTAGGGTCAGGTCAGGGTCCTGTTTAGGGATGAGTCATAGTTAGGTTATCTCAGACTTAGGTTTAGGTTCAGGGTCCGGATCAGGGTCAGCATCAGGCTTAGGTTTAGGTTTAGGGTTCAGGTCAGGATCACGGTCAGGGTTAGGGTCAGGGTCAGGGTCAGGGCTCGGGTTAGGGTTTGGGGCAGGCTCACAGTGTCAGGGTCACGGTCAGTGGTTACTGTTAGGGTTCTCCCCGCTCCTGGTTCATTGTCCCCTCCCTTTAGGTTCTCAGGAAAAACCCTGGGCAGAAGGCTGTAGACCCCACACCCGATCCCACTTAGCCAGCATTACACTGGGATGTAAACATGACCTGCCCACCAGGCATCTAACCCCTCATCATCCTGCTCCTGCTTGGGACATCTTCACCCACGATGGCATGGCCAGGTCCTCTTTACACACAGAGCCACAGACACCCAGAGGCACACACACACACACACACACACACACACACAACACACACACACACACACACACACATGGGGAGGAGACTTAGAGCTATACCGCTCAATTAAAAGGTGTGGGACTCTCTGACTCTGAGCTCCCTGGTGTCACCTTTTGATTTTATTTGCCAAAGGGCCTGAGGCGTTGGGGAAGCCTGATATGACCTGCCAGTGAGGGGACGTGTATGGTGGGTGAGCTCTCTTCTCCCTGCATCCTCAGGGCTTCAGTACAACAGAAGAACATGTCACTTCCTCCTTTAGGATGTGCCTAGAAATGAGCTGGGCAGGGGGGTTTTCTCTGTAATGGGGTGCCTGGATACGTGGATTCTAATTCCGTTGGGCCCTGTCGTCAGGGAAGTGAGGTCACCATTGAATGGGGGCTCCTTACCAAACTTTCTGCTCCCACCAGAGCACCCTGAGCGTGCCCATCCCCTA
Source organism: Mustela putorius furo (assembly GCF_011764305.1). Lineage (NCBI taxonomy): Eukaryota > Metazoa > Chordata > Mammalia > Carnivora > Mustelidae > Mustela > Mustela putorius. The sequence goes on along the minus strand of NW_025421761.1, from coordinate 169,126 downwards.
GCTGCTCAAGGCTCACCCACCACTCCATGCCCTGTTCATCCAGTGACCCCCACACAGCCAATCCCAGCCCCTGGGAGTCCTGGATGCAACTATTGTCCCCGCTTCTGGGAACAGAGATGGGTTCAGACCGAGTTAAGGTTAGGGTTAGGGTTAGGGTTAGGGTTAGTGTTAGCGAGAGACTTAGGGTTAGGGTTAGGGTGAGACATCGTTGGGGTCAGGGTTAGTGTTAGGGTTAGGGTAGGGGTCAGGGTTAGGGTTAGGTTCATGGTTAGGTTAAGGGTCAGGCTCACAATAGGGTCAGGGTTACCATTACTGTCAGAGTCAGGGTCAGGGTCAGTGTCAGGTTTACGGTCAGGATCAGGTATTGGTTTTAAGTCCACATTCGGGTCAGGGACAGGGTTATGTAGTGGTCATTGTTAGGGTCATGGTTAGGTTTAGGGTCAGGGCCAGGGTCAGGTTTAGGATCAGGGTCCCTAATCGCAATTTTCAGGGTTAGGTTTAGGGTCAGTGTCTGGTATAGGCAAAGTTCAGGGTTAGGGTTAGGATCATAGTCAGCTATAGGGTCAGGGTTATTGTTAAAGTTCAGCGTTAGTGTTAGGGTTAGCGTTAGGTTGATGGTTAGGGTTAGAACTTGTTAGGGTCAGGGTCCGTGGTAGGTTAGGGGTTAGTGTTTTAGGGTTAGTTTCAGCAATAGGATTCGGGGTAGGGGGCCCGCGTTAGTGTCAGGGTCAGGGTTACATTTACGGTTAGAGTAGGGTAGGCTAACAGCCAGGCTCAGGTTTAGTGTTCAGGTCAGGGTCGGGATCACTATTAGGCTCAGGGTTAGGTTTATGATCATGGCCTGGGTCAGGGTCAGGGTGAAGTTTTTAGAGCCAGTGTCAGGTTTTAGGGTCAGGATCAGGTATTGGTTCAAAGTCCACATTTGGGTTAGGGACAAGTTTATGTAGTGGTCAGTGTTAGTGTCATGGTTAGGTTTAGGGTCAGGGCCAGGGTCAGGTTTAGGGTCAGGGTCTGGTAGAGGCAAAGTTCAGGGTTAGGGTTATGATCATAGTCAGTTATAAGGTAAGGGTTATTGTTAAAGTTTAGGTTTAGTGTTAGGGTTAGAGTTAGTTTGAGCGTTAGGGTTAGATTGGTTAGGGTCAGGATCCGCGGTAGGGTTAGAGTATAGTGTCAGGGTTAGGTTCAGCGATAGGATCGGCGGAGGACCCGTGGTACTGTCAGGGTTAGGGTTACGTTTAGGGGTAGAGTTAGGGTCAGGCTCACATTCAGTCTCAGGGTTAGTGTTAGGTTTGGATCAGGGTCACTGTTAGGGTCAGGGTTAGGTTGATGGTCATGGCCTGGGTCAGGGTCAGGGTGAAGTTTGGGCCAGTGTCAGGTTTAGCGTCAGGATCAGGTATTGGTTAAAGTCCACATTTGGGTCAGGGACAGGGTTATGTAGTGGTCAGTGTTAAGGTCATGGTTAGGATTAGGGTCAGGGTCAGGGTCAGGTGAAGGTCAGGGCCAGGGTCAGGTTTAGGTTCAGTCTTTGCTTTATGTTCGGTTCAGGTTCACAGTTAGATTTAGGGGAAAAGTTTGGGATGGGGTTAGGGTTAGAGTTAGAAGTAGTGTTATCGTGTGGGTTAGGGTTAGACAGGGTAAGGTCAGGGTGAGGGTTTGGTTTAGGGTAGGGGTTAGTGTTAGGGTCAGGGTCAGTGTTCGGTTTGGGTACAGGGTCCATATTAGGGTCAGTGTTAGGGTTACCTTTAGGTTTAGGTTTAGGGTCAGGCACACAGTCAGGGTCAGGGTTAGGGTTAGGGTCAGGGTTAGGTCAGCGTCAGGATTAGGATTAGGGTCAGGTCAGGGTCCTGTTTAGGGATGAGTCATAGTTAGGTTATCTCAGACTTAGGTTTAGGTTCAGGGTCCGGATCAGGGTCAGCATCAGGCTTAGGTTTAGGTTTAGGGTTCAGGTCAGGATCACGGTCAGGGTTAGGGTCAGGGTCAGGGTCAGGGCTCGGGTTAGGGTTTGGGGCAGGCTCACAGTGTCAGGGTCACGGTCAGTGGTTACTGTTAGGGTTCTCCCCGCTCCTGGTTCATTGTCCCCTCCCTTTAGGTTCTCAGGAAAAACCCTGGGCAGAAGGCTGTAGACCCCACACCCGATCCCACTTAGCCAGCATTACACTGGGATGTAAACATGACCTGCCCACCAGGCATCTAACCCCTCATCATCCTGCTCCTGCTTGGGACATCTTCACCCACGATGGCATGGCCAGGTCCTCTTTACACACAGAGCCACAGACACCCAGAGGCACACACACACACACACACACACACACACACACACACACACACACACACACACACACACATGGGGAGGAGACTTAGAGCTATACCGCTCAATTAAAAGGTGTGGGACTCTCTGACTCTGAGCTCCCTGGTGTCACCTTTTGATTTTATTTGCCAAAGGGCCTGAGGCGTTGGGGAAGCCTGATATGACCTGCCAGTGAGGGGACGTGTATGGTGGGTGAGCTCTCTTCTCCCTGCATCCTCAGGGCTTCAGTACAACAGAAGAACATGTCACTTCCTTTAGGATGTGCCTAGAAATGAGCTGGGCAGGGGGGTTTTCTCTGTAATGGGGTGCCTGGATACGTGGATTCTAATTCCGTTGGGCCCTGTCGTCAGGGAAGTGAGGTCACCATTGAATGGGGGCTCCTTACCAAACTTTCTGCTCCCACCAGAGCACCCTGAGCGTGCCCATCCCCTAGCTGCTCAAGGCTCACCCACCACTCCATGCCCTGTTCATCCAGTGACCCCCACACAGCCAATCCCAGCCCCTGGGAGTCCTGGATGCAACTATTGTCCCCGCTTCTGGGAACAGAGATGGGTTCAGACCGAGTTAAGGTTAGGGTTAGGGTTAGGGTTAGGGTTAGGGTTAGTGTTAGCGAGAGACTTAGGGTTAGGGTTAGGGTGAGACATCGTTGGGGTCAGGGTTAGTGTTAGGGTTAGGGTAGGGGTCAGGGTTAGGGTTAGGTTCATGGTTAGGTTAAGGGTCAGGCTCACAATAGGGTCAGGGTTACCATTACTGTCAGAGTCAGGGTCAGGGTCAGTGTCAGGTTTACGGTCAGGATCAGGTATTGGTTTTAAGTCCACATTCGGGTCAGGGACAGGGTTATGTAGTGGTCATTGTTAGGGTCATGGTTAGGTTTAGGGTCAGGGCCAGGGTCAGGTTTAGGATCAGGGTCCCTAATCGCAATTTTCAGGGTTAGGTTTAGGGTCAGTGTCTGGTATAGGCAAAGTTCAGGGTTAGGGTTAGGATCATAGTCAGCTATAGGGTCAGGGTTATTGTTAAAGTTCAGCGTTAGTGTTAGGGTTAGCGTTAGGTTGATGGTTAGGGTTAGAACTTGTTAGGGTCAGGGTCCGTGGTAGGTTAGGGGTTAGTGTTAGGGTTAGTTTCAGCAATAGGATTCGGGGTAGGGCCCGCGTTAGTGTCAGGGTCAGGGTTACATTTACGGTTAGAGTAGGGTAGGCTAACAGCCAGGCTCAGGTTTAGTGTTCAGGTCAGGGTCGGGATCACTATTAGGCTCAGGGTTAGGTTTATGATCATGGCCTGGGTCAGGGTCAGGGTGAAGTTTAGAGCCAGTGTCAGGTTTAGGGTCAGGATCAGGTATTGGTTCAAAGTCCACATTTGGGTTAGGGACAAGTTTATGTAGTGGTCAGTGTTAGTGTCATGGTTAGGTTTAGGGTCAGGGCCAGGGTCAGGTTTAGGGTCAGGGTCTGGTAGAGGCAAAGTTCAGGGTTAGGGTTATGATCATAGTCAGTTATAAGGTAAGGGTTATTGTTAAAGTTTAGGTTTAGTGTTAGGGTTAGAGTTAGTTTGAGCGTTAGGGTTAGATTGGTTAGGGTCAGGATCCGCGGTAGGGTTAGAGTATAGTGTCAGGGTTAGGTTCAGCGATAGGATCGGCGGAGGACCCGTGGTACTGTCAGGGTTAGGGTTACGTTTAGGGGTAGAGTTAGGGTCAGGCTCACATTCAGTCTCAGGGTTAGTGTTAGGTTTGGATCAGGGTCACTGTTAGGGTCAGGGTTAGGTTGATGGTCATGGCCTGGGTCAGGGTCAGGGTGAAGTTTGGGCCAGTGTCAGGTTTAGCGTCAGGATCAGGTATTGGTTAAAGTCCACATTTGGGTCAGGGACAGGGTTATGTAGTGGTCAGTGTTAAGGTCATGGTTAGGATTAGGGTCAGGGTCAGGGTCAGGTGAAGGTCAGGGCCAGGGTCAGGTTTAGGTTCAGTCTTTGCTTTATGTTCGGTTCAGGTTCACAGTTAGATTTAGGGGAAAAGTTTGGGATGGGGTTAGGGTTAGAGTTAGAAGTAGTGTTATCGTGTGGGTTAGGGTTAGACAGGGTAAGGTCAGGGTGAGGGTTTGGTTTAGGGTAGGGGTTAGTGTTAGGGTCAGGGTCAGTGTTCGGTTTGGGTACAGGGTCCATATTAGGGTCAGTGTTAGGGTTACCTTTAGGTTTAGGTTTAGGGTCAGGCACACAGTCAGGGTCAGGGTTAGGGTTAGGGTCAGGGTTAGGTCAGCGTCAGGATTAGGATTAGGGTCAGGTCAGGGTCCTGTTTAGGGATGAGTCATAGTTAGGTTATCTCAGACTTAGGTTTAGGTTCAGGGTCCGGATCAGGGTCAGCATCAGGCTTAGGTTTAGGTTTAGGGTTCAGGTCAGGATCACGGTCAGGGTTAGGGTCAGGGTCAGGGTCAGGGCTCGGGTTAGGGTTTGGGGCAGGCTCACAGTGTCAGGGTCACGGTCAGTGGTTACTGTTAGGGTTCTCCCCGCTCCTGGTTCATTGTCCCCTCCCTTTAGGTTCTCAGGAAAAACCCTGGGCAGAAGGCTGTAGACCCCACACCCGATCCCACTTAGCCAGCATTACACTGGGATGTAAACATGACCTGCCCACCAGGCATCTAACCCCTCATCATCCTGCTCCTGCTTGGGACATCTTCACCCACGATGGCATGGCCAGGTCCTCTTTACACACAGAGCCACAGACACCCAGAGGCACACACACACACACACACACACACACACACACACACAACACACACACACACACACACATGGGGAGGAGACTTAGAGCTATACCGCTCAATTAAAAGGTGTGGGACTCTCTGACTCTGAGCTCCCTGGTGTCACCTTTTGATTTTATTTGCCAAAGGGCCTGAGGCGTTGGGGAAGCCTGATATGACCTGCCAGTGAGGGGACGTGTATGGTGGGTGAGCTCTCTTCTCCCTGCATCCTCAGGGCTTCAGTACAACAGAAGAACATGTCACTTCCTTTAGGATGTGCCTAGAAATGAGCTGGGCAGGGGGGTTTTCTCTGTAATGGGGTGCCTGGATACGTGGATTCTAATTCCGTTGGGCCCTGTCGTCAGGGAAGTGAGGTCACCATTGAATGGGGGCTCCTTACCAAACTTTCTGCTCCCACCAGAGCACCCTGAGCGTGCCCATCCCCTAGCTGCTCAAGGCTCACCCACCACTCCATGCCCTGTTCATCCAGTGACCCCCACACAGCCAATCCCAGCCCCTGGGAGTCCTGGATGCAACTATTGTCCCCGCTTCTGGGAACAGAGATGGGTTCAGACCGAGTTAAGGTTAGGGTTAGGGTTAGGGTTAGGGTTAGTGTTAGCGAGAGACTTAGGGTTAGGGTTAGGGTGAGACATCGTTGGGGTCAGGGTTAGTGTTAGGGTTAGGGTAGGGGTCAGGGTTAGGGTTAGGTTCATGGTTAGGTTAAGGGTCAGGCTCACAATAGGGTCAGGGTTACCATTACTGTCAGAGTCAGGGTCAGGGTCAGTGTCAGGTTTACGGTCAGGATCAGGTATTGGTTTTAAGTCCACATTCGGGTCAGGGACAGGGTTATGTAGTGGTCATTGTTAGGGTCATGGTTAGGTTTAGGGTCAGGGCCAGGGTCAGGTTTAGGATCAGGGTCCCTAATCGCAATTTTCAGGGTTAGGTTTAGGGTCAGTGTCTGGTATAGGCAAAGTTCAGGGTTAGGGTTAGGATCATAGTCAGCTATAGGGTCAGGGTTATTGTTAAAGTTCAGCGTTAGTGTTAGGGTTAGCGTTAGGTTGATGGTTAGGGTTAGAACTTGTTAGGGTCAGGGTCCGTGGTAGGTTAGGGGTTAGTGTTAGGGTTAGTTTCAGCAATAGGATTCGGGGTAGGGCCCGCGTTAGTGTCAGGGTCAGGGTTACATTTACGGTTAGAGTAGGGTAGGCTAACAGCCAGGCTCAGGTTTAGTGTTCAGGTCAGGGTCGGGATCACTATTAGGCTCAGGGTTAGGTTTATGATCATGGCCTGGGTCAGGGTCAGGGTGAAGTTTAGAGCCAGTGTCAGGTTTAGGGTCAGGATCAGGTATTGGTTCAAAGTCCACATTTGGGTTAGGGACAAGTTTATGTAGTGGTCAGTGTTAGTGTCATGGTTAGGTTTAGGGTCAGGGCCAGGGTCAGGTTTAGGGTCAGGGTCTGGTAGAGGCAAAGTTCAGGGTTAGGGTTATGATCATAGTCAGTTATAAGGTAAGGGTTATTGTTAAAGTTTAGGTTTAGTGTTAGGGTTAGAGTTAGTTTGAGCGTTAGGGTTAGATTGGTTAGGGTCAGGATCCGCGGTAGGGTTAGAGTATAGTGTCAGGGTTAGGTTCAGCGATAGGATCGGCGGAGGACCCGTGGTACTGTCAGGGTTAGGGTTACGTTTAGGGGTAGAGTTAGGGTCAGGCTCACATTCAGTCTCAGGGTTAGTGTTAGGTTTGGATCAGGGTCACTGTTAGGGTCAGGGTTAGGTTGATGGTCATGGCCTGGGTCAGGGTCAGGGTGAAGTTTGGGCCAGTGTCAGGTTTAGCGTCAGGATCAGGTATTGGTTAAAGTCCACATTTGGGTCAGGGACAGGGTTATGTAGTGGTCAGTGTTAAGGTCATGGTTAGGATTAGGGTCAGGGTCAGGGTCAGGTGAAGGTCAGGGCCAGGGTCAGGTTTTAGGTTCAGTCTTTGCTTTATGTTCGGTTCAGGTTCACAGTTAGATTTAGGGGAAAAGTTTGGGATGGGGTTAGGGTTAGAGTTAGAAGTAGTGTTATCGTGTGGGTTAGGGTTAGACAGGGTAAGGTCAGGGTGAGGGTTTGGTTTAGGGTAGGGGTTAGTGTTAGGGTCAGGGTCAGTGTTCGGTTTTGGGTACAGGGTCCATATTAGGGTCAGTGTTAGGGTTACCTTTAGGTTTAGGTTTAGGGTCAGGCACACAGTCAGGGTCAGGGTTAGGGTTAGGGTCAGGGTTAGGTCAGCGTCAGGATTAGGATTAGGGTCAGGTCAGGGTCCTGTTTAGGGATGAGTCATAGTTAGGTTATCTCAGACTTAGGTTTAGGTTCAGGGTCCGGATCAGGGTCAGCATCAGGCTTAGGTTTAGGTTTAGGGTTCAGGTCAGGATCACGGTCAGGGTTAGGGTCAGGGTCAGGGTCAGGGCTCGGGTTAGGGTTTGGGGCAGGCTCACAGTGTCAGGGTCACGGTCAGTGGTTACTGTTAGGGTTCTCCCCGCTCCTGGTTCATTGTCCCCTCCCTTTAGGTTCTCAGGAAAAACCCTGGGCAGAAGGCTGTAGACCCCACACCCGATCCCACTTAGCCAGCATTACACTGGGATGTAAACATGACCTGCCCACCAGGCATCTAACCCCTCATCATCCTGCTCCTGCTTGGGACATCTTCACCCACGATGGCATGGCCAGGTCCTCTTTACACACAGAGCCACAGACACCCAGAGGCACACACACACACACACACACACACACACACACACACACACACACACACACACACACACACATGGGGGAGGAGACTTAGAGCTATACCGCTCAATTAAAAGGTGTGGGACTCTCTGACTCTGAGCTCCCTGGTGTCACCTTTTGATTTTATTTGCCAAAGGGCCTGAGGCGTTGGGGAAGCCTGATATGACCTGCCAGTGAGGGGACGTGTATGGTGGGTGAGCTCTCTTCTCCCTGCATCCTCAGGGCTTCAGTACAACAGAAGAACATGTCACTTCCTTTAGGATGTGCCTAGAAATGAGCTGGGCAGGGGGGTTTTCTCTGTAATGGGGTGCCTGGATACGTGGATTCTAATTCCGTTGGGCCCTGTCGTCAGGGAAGTGAGGTCACCATTGAATGGGGGCTCCTTACCAAACTTTCTGCTCCCACCAGAGCACCCTGAGCGTGCCCATCCCCTAGCTGCTCAAGGCTCACCCACCACTCCATGCCCTGTTCATCCAGTGACCCCCACACAGCCAATCCCAGCCCCTGGGAGTCCTGGATGCAACTATTGTCCCCGCTTCTGGGAACAGAGATGGGTTCAGACCGAGTTAAGGTTAGGGTTAGGGTTAGGGTTAGGGTTAGTGTTAGCGAGAGACTTAGGGTTAGGGTTAGGGTGAGACATCGTTGGGGTCAGGGTTAGTGTTAGGGTTAGGGTAGGGGTCAGGGTTAGGGTTAGGTTCATGGTTAGGTTAAGGGTCAGGCTCACAATAGGGTCAGGGTTACCATTACTGTCAGAGTCAGGGTCAGGGTCAGTGTCAGGTTTACGGTCAGGATCAGGTATTGGTTTTAAGTCCACATTCGGGTCAGGGACAGGGTTATGTAGTGGTCATTGTTAGGGTCATGGTTAGGTTTAGGGTCAGGGCCAGGGTCAGGTTTAGGATCAGGGTCCCTAATCGCAATTTTCAGGGTTAGGTTTAGGGTCAGTGTCTGGTATAGGCAAAGTTCAGGGTTAGGGTTAGGATCATAGTCAGCTATAGGGTCAGGGTTATTGTTAAAGTTCAGCGTTAGTGTTAGGGTTAGCGTTAGGTTGATGGTTAGGGTTAGAACTTGTTAGGGTCAGGGTCCGTGGTAGGTTAGGGGTTAGTGTTAGGGTTAGTTTCAGCAATAGGATTCGGGGTAGGGCCCGCGTTAGTGTCAGGGTCAGGGTTACATTTACGGTTAGAGTAGGGTAGGCTAACAGCCAGGCTCAGGTTTAGTGTTCAGGTCAGGGTCGGGATCACTATTAGGCTCAGGGTTAGGTTTATGATCATGGCCTGGGTCAGGGTCAGGGTGAAGAAGTTTAGAGCCAGTGTCAGGTTTAGGGTCAGGATCAGGTATTGGTTCAAAGTCCACATTTGGGTTAGGGACAAGTTTATGTAGTGGTCAGTGTTAGTGTCATGGTTAGGTTTAGGGTCAGGGCCAGGGTCAGGTTTAGGGTCAGGGTCTGGTAGAGGCAAAGTTCAGGGTTAGGGTTATGATCATAGTCAGTTATAAGGTAAGGGTTATTGTTAAAGTTTAGGTTTAGTGTTAGGGTTAGAGTTAGTTTGAGCGTTAGGGTTAGATTGGTTAGGGTCAGGATCCGCGGTAGGGTTAGAGTATAGTGTCAGGGTTAGGTTCAGCGATAGGATCGGCGGAGGACCCGTGGTACTGTCAGGGTTAGGGTTACGTTTAGGGGTAGAGTTAGGGTCAGGCTCACATTCAGTCTCAGGGTTAGTGTTAGGTTTGGATCAGGGTCACTGTTAGGGTCAGGGTTAGGTTGATGGTCATGGCCTGGGTCAGGGTCAGGGTGAAGTTTGGGCCAGTGTCAGGTTTAGCGTCAGGATCAGGTATTGGTTAAAGTCCACATTTGGGTCAGGGACAGGGTTATGTAGTGGTCAGTGTTAAGGTCATGGTTAGGATTAGGGTCAGGGTCAGGGTCAGGTGAAGGTCAGGGCCAGGGTCAGGTTTAGGTTCAGTCTTTGCTTTATGTTCGGTTCAGGTTCACAGTTAGATTTAGGGGAAAAGTTTGGGATGGGGTTAGGGTTAGAGTTAGAAGTAGTGTTATCGTGTGGGTTAGGGTTAGACAGGGTAAGGTCAGGGTGAGGGTTTGGTTTAGGGTAGGGGTTAGTGTTAGGGTCAGGGTCAGTGTTCGGTTTGGGTACAGGGTCCATATTAGGGTCAGTGTTAGGGTTACCTTTAGGTTTAGGTTTAGGGTCAGGCACACAGTCAGGGTCAGGGTTAGGGTTAGGGTCAGGGTTAGGTCAGCGTCAGGATTAGGATTAGGGTCAGGTCAGGGTCCTGTTTAGGGATGAGTCATAGTTAGGTTATCTCAGACTTAGGTTTAGGTTCAGGGTCCGGATCAGGGTCAGCATCAGGCTTAGGTTTAGGTTTAGGGTTCAGGTCAGGATCACGGTCAGGGTTAGGGTCAGGGTCAGGGTCAGGGCTCGGGTTAGGGTTTGGGGCAGGCTCACAGTGTCAGGGTCACGGTCAGTGGTTACTGTTAGGGTTCTCCCCGCTCCTGGTTCATTGTCCCCTCCCTTTAGGTTCTCAGGAAAAACCCTGGGCAGAAGGCTGTAGACCCCACACCCGATCCCACTTAGCCAGCATTACACTGGGATGTAAACATGACCTGCCCACCAGGCATCTAACCCCTCATCATCCTGCTCCTGCTTGGGACATCTTCACCCACGATGGCATGGCCAGGTCCTCTTTACACACAGAGCCACAGACACCCAGAGGCACACACACACACACACACACACACACACACACACACACACACACACACACACACACACACACATGGGGAGGAGACTTAGAGCTATACCGCTCAATTAAAAGGTGTGGGACTCTCTGACTCTGAGCTCCCTGGTGTCACCTTTTGATTTTATTTGCCAAAGGGCCTGAGGCGTTGGGGAAGCCTGATATGACCTGCCAGTGAGGGGACGTGTATGGTGGGTGAGCTCTCTTCTCCCTGCATCCTCAGGGCTTCAGTACAACAGAAGAACATGTCACTTCCTTTAGGATGTGCCTAGAAATGAGCTGGGCAGGGGGGTTTTCTCTGTAATGGGGTGCCTGGATACGTGGATTCTAATTCCGTTGGGCCCTGTCGTCAGGGAAGTGAGGTCACCATTGAATGGGGGCTCCTTACCAAACTTTCTGCTCCCACCAGAGCACCCTGAGCGTGCCCATCCCCTAGCTGCTCAAGGCTCACCCACCACTCCATGCCCTGTTCATCCAGTGACCCCCACACAGCCAATCCCAGCCCCTGGGAGTCCTGGATGCAACTATTGTCCCCGCTTCTGGGAACAGAGATGGGTTCAGACCGAGTTAAGGTTAGGGTTAGGGTTAGGGTTAGGGTTAGGGTTAGTGTTAGCGAGAGACTTAGGGTTAGGGTTAGGGTGAGACATCGTTGGGGTCAGGGTTAGTGTTAGGGTTAGGGTAGGGGTCAGGGTTAGGGTTAGGTTCATGGTTAGGTTAAGGGTCAGGCTCACAATAGGGTCAGGGTTACCATTACTGTCAGAGTCAGGGTCAGGGTCAGTGTCAGGTTTACGGTCAGGATCAGGTATTGGTTTTAAGTCCACATTCGGGTCAGGGACAGGGTTATGTAGTGGTCATTGTTAGGGTCATGGTTAGGTTTAGGGTCAGGGCCAGGGTCAGGTTTAGGATCAGGGTCCCTAATCGCAATTTTCAGGGTTAGGTTTAGGGTCAGTGTCTGGTATAGGCAAAGTTCAGGGTTAGGGTTAGGATCATAGTCAGCTATAGGGTCAGGGTTATTGTTAAAGTTCAGCGTTAGTGTTAGGGTTAGCGTTAGGTTGATGGTTAGGGTTAGAACTTGTTAGGGTCAGGGTCCGTGGTAGGTTAGGGGGGTAGTGTTAGGGTTAGTTTCAGCAATAGGATTCGGGGTAGGGCCCGCGTTAGTGTCAGGGTCAGGGTTACATTTACGGTTAGAGTAGGGTAGGCTAACAGCCAGGCTCAGGTTTAGTGTTCAGGTCAGGGTCGGGATCACTATTAGGCTCAGGGTTAGGTTTATGATCATGGCCTGGGTCAGGGTCAGGGTGAAGTTTAGAGCCAGTGTCAGGTTTAGGGTCAGGATCAGGTATTGGTTCAAAGTCCACATTTGGGTTAGGGACAAGTTTATGTAGTGGTCAGTGTTAGTGTCATGGTTAGGTTTAGGGTCAGGGCCAGGGTCAGGTTTAGGGTCAGGGTCTGGTAGAGGCAAAGTTCAGGGTTAGGGTTATGATCATAGTCAGTTATAAGGTAAGGGTTATTGTTAAAGTTTAGGTTTAGTGTTAGGGTTAGAGTTAGTTTGAGCGTTAGGGTTAGATTGGTTAGGGTCAGGATCCGCGGTAGGGTTAGAGTATAGTGTCAGGGTTAGGTTCAGCGATAGGATCGGCGGAGGACCCGTGGTACTGTCAGGGTTAGGGTTACGTTTAGGGGTAGAGTTAGGGTCAGGCTCACATTCAGTCTCAGGGTTAGTGTTAGGTTTGGATCAGGGTCACTGTTAGGGTCAGGGTTAGGTTGATGGTCATGGCCTGGGTCAGGGTCAGGGTGAAGTTTGGGCCAGTGTCAGGTTTAGCGTCAGGATCAGGTATTGGTTAAAGTCCACATTTGGGTCAGGGACAGGGTTATGTAGTGGTCAGTGTTAAGGTCATGGTTAGGATTAGGGTCAGGGTCAGGGTCAGGTGAAGGTCAGGGCCAGGGTCAGGTTTAGGTTCAGTCTTTGCTTTATGTTCGGTTCAGGTTCACAGTTAGATTTAGGGGAAAAGTTTGGGATGGGGTTAGGGTTAGAGTTAGAAGTAGTGTTATCGTGTGGGTTAGGGTTAGACAGGGTAAGGTCAGGGTGAGGGTTTTGGTTTAGGGTAGGGGTTAGTGTTAGGGTCAGGGTCAGTGTTCGGTTTGGGTACAGGGTCCATATTAGGGTCAGTGTTAGGGTTACCTTTAGGTTTAGGTTTAGGGTCAGGCACACAGTCAGGGTCAGGGTTAGGGTTAGGGTCAGGGTTAGGTCAGCGTCAGGATTAGGATTAGGGTCAGGTCAGGGTCCTGTTTAGGGATGAGTCATAGTTAGGTTATCTCAGACTTAGGTTTAGGTTCAGGGTCCGGATCAGGGTCAGCATCAGGCTTAGGTTTAGGTTTAGGGTTCAGGTCAGGATCACGGTCAGGGTTAGGGTCAGGGTCAGGGTCAGGGCTCGGGTTAGGGTTTGGGGCAGGCTCACAGTGTCAGGGTCACGGTCAGTGGTTACTGTTAGGGTTCTCCCCGCTCCTGGTTCATTGTCCCCTCCCTTTAGGTTCTCAGGAAAAACCCTGGGCAGAAGGCTGTAGACCCCACACCCGATCCCACTTAGCCAGCATTACACTGGGATGTAAACATGACCTGCCCACCAGGCATCTAACCCCTCATCATCCTGCTCCTGCTTGGGACATCTTCACCCACGATGGCATGGCCAGGTCCTCTTTACACACAGAGCCACAGACACCCAGAGGCACACACACACACACACACACACACACACACACACACACACACACACACACACACACATGGGGAGGAGACTTAGAGCTATACCGCTCAATTAAAAGGTGTGGGACTCTCTGACTCTGAGCTCCCTGGTGTCACCTTTTGATTTTATTTGCCAAAGGGCCTGAGGCGTTGGGGAAGCCTGATATGACCTGCCAGTGAGGGGACGTGTATGGTGGGTGAGCTCTCTTCTCCCTGCATCCTCAGGGCTTCAGTACAACAGAAGAACATGTCACTTCCTTTAGGATGTGCCTAGAAATGAGCTGGGCAGGGGGGTTTTCTCTGTAATGGGGTGCCTGGATACGTGGATTCTAATTCCGTTGGGCCCTGTCGTCAGGGAAGTGAGGTCACCATTGAATGGGGGCTCCTTACCAAACTTTCTGCTCCCACCAGAGCACCCTGAGCGTGCCCATCCCCTAGCTGCTCAAGGCTCACCCACCACTCCATGCCCTGTTCATCCAGTGACCCCCACACAGCCAATCCCAGCCCCTGGGAGTCCTGGATGCAACTATTGTCCCCGCTTCTGGGAACAGAGATGGGTTCAGACCGAGTTAAGGTTAGGGTTAGGGTTAGGGTTAGGGTTAGTGTTAGCGAGAGACTTAGGGTTAGGGTTAGGGTGAGACATCGTTGGGGTCAGGGTTAGTGTTAGGGTTAGGGTAGGGGTCAGGGTTAGGGTTAGGTTCATGGTTAGGTTAAGGGTCAGGCTCACAATAGGGTCAGGGTTACCATTACTGTCAGAGTCAGGGTCAGGGTCAGTGTCAGGTTTACGGTCAGGATCAGGTATTGGTTTTAAGTCCACATTCGGGTCAGGGACAGGGTTATGTAGTGGTCATTGTTAGGGTCATGGTTAGGTTTAGGGTCAGGGCCAGGGTCAGGTTTAGGATCAGGGTCCCTAATCGCAATTTTCAGGGTTAGGTTTAGGGTCAGTGTCTGGTATAGGCAAAGTTCAGGGTTAGGGTTAGGATCATAGTCAGCTATAGGGTCAGGGTTATTGTTAAAGTTCAGCGTTAGTGTTAGGGTTAGCGTTAGGTTGATGGTTAGGGTTAGAACTTGTTAGGGTCAGGGTCCGTGGTAGGTTAGGGGTTAGTGTTAGGGTTAGTTTCAGCAATAGGATTCGGGGTAGGGCCCGCGTTAGTGTCAGGGTCAGGGTTACATTTACGGTTAGAGTAGGGTAGGCTAACAGCCAGGCTCAGGTTTAGTGTTCAGGTCAGGGTCGGGATCACTATTAGGCTCAGGGTTAGGTTTATGATCATGGCCTGGGTCAGGGTCAGGGTGAAGTTTAGAGCCAGTGTCAGGTTTAGGGTCAGGATCAGGTATTGGTTCAAAGTCCACATTTGGGTTAGGGACAAGTTTATGTAGTGGTCAGTGTTAGTGTCATGGTTAGGTTTAGGGTCAGGGCCAGGGTCAGGTTTAGGGTCAGGGTCTGGTAGAGGCAAAGTTCAGGGTTAGGGTTATGATCATAGTCAGTTATAAGGTAAGGGTTATTGTTAAAGTTTAGGTTTAGTGTTAGGGTTAGAGTTAGTTTGAGCGTTAGGGTTAGATTGGTTAGGGTCAGGATCCGCGGTAGGGTTAGAGTATAGTGTCAGGGTTAGGTTCAGCGATAGGATCGGCGGAGGACCCGTGGTACTGTCAGGGTTAGGGTTACGTTTAGGGGTAGAGTTAGGGTCAGGCTCACATTCAGTCTCAGGGTTAGTGTTAGGTTTGGATCAGGGTCACTGTTAGGGTCAGGGTTAGGTTGATGGTCATGGCCTGGGTCAGGGTCAGGGTGAAGTTTGGGCCAGTGTCAGGTTTAGCGTCAGGATCAGGTATTGGTTAAAGTCCACATTTGGGTCAGGGACAGGGTTATGTAGTGGTCAGTGTTAAGGTCATGGTTAGGATTAGGGTCAGGGTCAGGGTCAGGTGAAGGTCAGGGCCAGGGTCAGGTTTAGGTTCAGTCTTTGCTTTATGTTCGGTTCAGGTTCACAGTTAGATTTAGGGGAAAAGTTTGGGATGGGGTTAGGGTTAGAGTTAGAAGTAGTGTTATCGTGTGGGTTAGGGTTAGACAGGGTAAGGTCAGGGTGAGGGTTTGGTTTAGGGTAGGGGTTAGTGTTAGGGTCAGGGTCAGTGTTCGGTTTGGGTACAGGGTCCATATTAGGGTCAGTGTTAGGGTTACCTTTAGGTTTAGGTTTAGGGTCAGGCACACAGTCAGGGTCAGGGTTAGGGTTAGGGTCAGGGTTAGGTCAGCGTCAGGATTAGGATTAGGGTCAGGTCAGGGTCCTGTTTAGGGATGAGTCATAGTTAGGTTATCTCAGACTTAGGTTTAGGTTCAGGGTCCGGATCAGGGTCAGCATCAGGCTTAGGTTTAGGTTTAGGGTTCAGGTCAGGATCACGGTCAGGGTTAGGGTCAGGGTCAGGGGGTCAGGGCTCGGGTTAGGGTTTGGGGCAGGCTCACAGTGTCAGGGTCACGGTCAGTGGTTACTGTTAGGGTTCTCCCCGCTCCTGGTTCATTGTCCCCTCCCTTTAGGTTCTCAGGAAAAACCCTGGGCAGAAGGCTGTAGACCCCACACCCGATCCCACTTAGCCAGCATTACACTGGGATGTAAACATGACCTGCCCACCAGGCATCTAACCCCTCATCATCCTGCTCCTGCTTGGGACATCTTCACCCACGATGGCATGGCCAGGTCCTCTTTACACCACAGAGCCACAGACACCCAGAGGCACACACACACACACACACACACACACACACACACACACACACACACACACACACACACACACACATGGGAGGAGACTTAGAGCTATACCGCTCAATTAAAAGGTGTGGGACTCTCTGACTCTGAGCTCCCTGGTGTCACCTTTTGATTTTATTTGCCAAAGGGCCTGAGGCGTTGGGGAAGCCTGATATGACCTGCCAGTGAGGGGACGTGTATGGTGGGTGAGCTCTCTTCTCCCTGCATCCTCAGGGCTTCAGTACAACAGAAGAACATGTCACTTCCTTTAGGATGTGCCTAGAAATGAGCTGGGCAGGGGGGTTTTCTCTGTAATGGGGTGCCTGGATACGTGGATTCTAATTCCGTTGGGCCCTGTCGTCAGGGAAGTGAGGTCACCATTGAATGGGGGCTCCTTACCAAACTTTCTGCTCCCACCAGAGCACCCTGAGCGTGCCCATCCCCTAGCTGCTCAAGGCTCACCCACCACTCCATGCCCTGTTCATCCAGTGACCCCCACACAGCCCAATCCCAGCCCCTGGGAGTCCTGGATGCAACTATTGTCCCCGCTTCTGGGAACAGAGATGGGTTCAGACCGAGTTAAGGTTAGGGTTAGGGTTAGGGTTAGGGTTAGGGTTAGTGTTAGCGAGAGACTTAGGGTTAGGGTTAGGGGTGAGACATCGTTGGGGTCAGGGTTAGTGTTAGGGTTAGGGTAGGGGTCAGGGTTAGGGTTAGGTTCATGGTTAGGTTAAGGGTCAGGCTCACAATAGGGTCAGGGTTACCATTACTGTCAGAGTCAGGGTCAGGGTCAGTGTCAGGTTTACGGTCAGGATCAGGTATTGGTTTTAAGTCCACATTCGGGTCAGGGACAGGGTTATGTAGTGGTCATTGTTAGGGTCATGGTTAGGTTTAGGGTCAGGGCCAGGGTCAGGTTTAGGATCAGGGTCCCTAATCGCAATTTTCAGGGTTAGGTTTAGGGTCAGTGTCTGGTATAGGCAAAGTTCAGGGTTAGGGTTAGGATCATAGTCAGCTATAGGGTCAGGGTTATTGTTAAAGTTCAGCGTTAGTGTTAGGGTTAGCGTTAGGTTGATGGTTAGGGTTAGAAACTTGTTAGGGTCAGGGTCCGTGGTAGGTTAGGGGGTTAGTGTTAGGGTTAGTTTCAGCAATAGGATTCGGGGTAGGGCCCGCGTTAGTGTCAGGGTCAGGGTTACATTTACGGTTAGAGTAGGGTAGGCTAACAGCCAGGCTCAGGTTTAGTGTTCAGGTCAGGGTCGGGATCACTATTAGGCTCAGGGTTAGGTTTATGATCATGGCCTGGGTCAGGGTCAGGGTGAAGTTTAGAGCCAGTGTCAGGTTTAGGGTCAGGATCAGGTATTGGTTCAAAGTCCACATTTGGGTTAGGGACAAGTTTATGTAGTGGTCAGTGTTAGTGTCATGGTTAGGTTTAGGGTCAGGGCCAGGGTCAGGTTTAGGGTCAGGGTCTGGTAGAGGCAAAGTTCAGGGTTAGGGTTATGATCATAGTCAGTTATAAGGTAAGGGTTATTGTTAAAGTTTAGGTTTAGTGTTAGGGTTAGAGTTAGTTTGAGCGTTAGGGTTAGATTGGTTAGGGTCAGGATCCGCGGTAGGGTTAGAGTATAGTGTCAGGGTTAGGTTCAGCGATAGGATCGGCGGAGGACCCGTGGTACTGTCAGGGTTAGGGTTACGTTTAGGGGTAGAGTTAGGGTCAGGCTCACATTCAGTCTCAGGGTTAGTGTTAGGTTTGGATCAGGGTCACTGTTAGGGTCAGGGTTAGGTTGATGGTCATGGCCTGGGTCAGGGTCAGGGTGAAGTTTGGGCAGTGTCAGGTTTAGCGTCAGGATCAGGTATTGGTTAAAGTCCACATTTGGGTCAGGGACAGGGTTATGTAGTGGTCAGTGTTAAGGTCATGGTTAGGATTAGGGTCAGGGTCAGGGTCAGGTGAAGGTCAGGGCCAGGGTCAGGTTTAGGTTCAGTCTTTGCTTTATGTTCGGTTCAGGTTCACAGTTAGATTTAGGGGAAAAGTTTGGGATGGGGTTAGGGTTAGAGTTAGAAGTAGTGTTATCGTGTGGGTTAGGGTTAGACAGGGTAAGGTCAGGGTGAGGGTTTGGTTTAGGGTAGGGGTTAGTGTTAGGGTCAGGGTCAGTGTTCGGTTTGGGTACAGGGTCCATATTAGGGTCAGTGTTAGGGTTACCTTTAGGTTTAGGTTTAGGGTCAGGCACACAGTCAGGGTCAGGGTTAGGGTTAGGGTCAGGGTTAGGTCAGCGTCAGGATTAGGATTAGGGTCAGGTCAGGGTCCTGTTTAGGGATGAGTCATAGTTAGGTTATCTCAGACTTAGGTTTAGGTTCAGGGTCCGGATCAGGGTCAGCATCAGGCTTAGGTTTAGGTTTAGGGTTCAGGTCAGGATCACGGTCAGGGTTAGGGTCAGGGTCAGGGTCAGGGCTCGGGTTAGGGTTTGGGGCAGGCTCACAGTGTCAGGGTCACGGTCAGTGGTTACTGTTAGGGTTCTCCCCGCTCCTGGTTCATTGTCCCCTCCCTTTAGGTTCTCAGGAAAAACCCTGGGCAGAAGGCTGTAGACCCCACACCCGATCCCACTTAGCCAGCATTACACTGGGATGTAAACATGACCTGCCCACCAGGCATCTAACCCCTCATCATCCTGCTCCTGCTTGGGACATCTTCACCCACGATGGCATGGCCAGGTCCTCTTTACACACAGAGCCACAGACACCCAGAGGCACACACACACACACACACACACACACACACACACACACACACACACACACACACATGGGGAGGAGACTTAGAGCTATACCGCTCAATTAAAAGGTGTGGGACTCTCTGACTCTGAGCTCCCTGGTGTCACCTTTTGATTTTATTTGCCAAAGGGGCTGAGGCGTTGGGGAAGCCTGATATGACCTGCCAGTGAGGGGACGTGTATGGTGGGTGAGCTCTCTTCTCCCTGCATCCTCAGGGCTTCAGTACAACAGAAGAACATGTCACTTCCTTTAGGATGTGCCTAGAAATGAGCTGGGCAGGGGGGTTTTTCTCTGTAATGGGGTGCCTGGATACGTGGATTCTAATTCCGTTGGGCCCTGTCGTCAGGGAAGTGAGGTCACCATTGAATGGGGGCTCCTTACCAAACTTTCTGCTCCCACCAGAGCACCCTGAGCGTGCCCATCCCCTAGCTGCTCAAGGCTCACCCACCACTCCATGCCCTGTTCATCCAGTGACCCCCACACAGCCCAATCCCAGCCCCTGGGAGTCCTGGATGCAACTATTGTCCCCGCTTCTGGGAACAGAGATGGGTTCAGACCGAGTTAAGGTTAGGGTTAGGGTTAGGGTTAGGGTTAGTGTTAGCGAGCGAGAGACTTAGGGTTAGGGTTAGGGTGAGACATCGTTGGGGTCAGGGTTAGTGTTAGGGTTAGGGTAGGGGTCAGGGTTAGGGTTAGGTTCATGGTTAGGTTAAGGGTCAGGCTCACAATAGGGTCAGGGTTACCATTACTGTCAGAGTCAGGGTCAGGGTCAGTGTCAGGTTTACGGTCAGGATCAGGTATTGGTTTTAAGTCCACATTCGGGTCAGGGACAGGGTTATGTAGTGGTCATTGTTAGGGTCATGGTTAGGTTTAGGGTCAGGGCCAGGGTCAGGTTTAGGATCAGGGTCCCTAATCGCAATTTTCAGGGTTAGGTTTAGGGTCAGTGTCTGGTATAGGCAAAGTTCAGGGTTAGGGTTAGGATCATAGTCAGCTATAGGGTCAGGGTTATTGTTAAAGTTCAGCGTTAGTGTTAGGGTTAGCGTTAGGTTGATGGTTAGGGTTAGAACTTGTTAGGGTCAGGGTCCGTGGTAGGTTAGGGGTTAGTGTTAGGGTTAGTTTCAGCAATAGGATTCGGGGTAGGGCCCGCGTTAGTGTCAGGGTCAGGGTTACATTTACGGTTAGAGTAGGGTAGGCTAACAGCCAGGCTCAGGTTTAGTGTTCAGGTCAGGGTCGGGATCACTATTAGGCTCAGGGTTAGGTTTATGATCATGGCCTGGGTCAGGGTCAGGGTGAAGTTTAGAGCCAGTGTCAGGTTTAGGGTCAGGATCAGGTATTGGTTCAAAGTCCACATTTGGGTTAGGGACAAGTTTATGTAGTGGTCAGTGTTAGTGTCATGGTTAGGTTTAGGGTCAGGGCCAGGGTCAGGTTTAGGGTCAGGGTCTGGTAGAGGCAAAGTTCAGGGTTAGGGTTATGATCATAGTCAGTTATAAGGTAAGGGTTATTGTTAAAGTTTAGGTTTAGTGTTAGGGTTAGAGTTAGTTTGAGCGTTAGGGTTAGATTGGTTAGGGTCAGGATCCGCGGTAGGGTTAGAGTATAGTGTCAGGGTTAGGTTCAGCGATAGGATCGGCGGAGGACCCGTGGTACTGTCAGGGTTAGGGTTACGTTTAGGGGTAGAGTTAGGGTCAGGCTCACATTCAGTCTCAGGGTTAGTGTTAGGTTTGGATCAGGGTCACTGTTAGGGTCAGGGTTAGGTTGATGGTCATGGCCTGGGTCAGGGTCAGGGTGAAGTTTGGGCCAGTGTCAGGTTTAGCGTCAGGATCAGGTATTGGTTAAAGTCCACATTTGGGTCAGGGACAGGGGTTATGTAGTGGTCAGTGTTAAGGTCATGGTTAGGATTAGGGTCAGGGTCAGGGTCAGGTGAAGGTCAGGGCCAGGGTCAGGTTTAGGTTCAGTCTTTGCTTTATGTTCGGTTCAGGTTCACAGTTAGATTTAGGGGAAAAGTTTGGGATGGGGTTAGGGTTAGAGTTAGAAGTAGTGTTATCGTGTGGGTTAGGGTTAGACAGGGTAAGGTCAGGGTGAGGGTTTGGTTTAGGGTAGGGGTTAGTGTTAGGGTCAGGGTCAGTGTTCGGTTTGGGTACAGGGTCCATATTAGGGTCAGTGTTAGGGTTACCTTTAGGTTTAGGTTTAGGGTCAGGCACACAGTCAGGGTCAGGGTTAGGGTTAGGGTCAGGGTTAGGTCAGCGTCAGGATTAGGATTAGGGTCAGGTCAGGGTCCTGTTTAGGGATGAGTCATAGTTAGGTTATCTCAGACTTAGGTTTAGGTTCAGGGTCCGGATCAGGGTCAGCATCAGGCTTAGGTTTAGGTTTAGGGTTCAGGTCAGGATCACGGTCAGGGTTAGGGTCAGGGTCAGGGTCAGGGTCAGGGCTCGGGTTAGGGTTTGGGGCAGGCTCACAGTGTCAGGGTCACGGTCAGTGGTTACTGTTAGGGTTCTCCCCGCTCCTGGTTCATTGTCCCCTCCCTTTAGGTTCTCAGGAAAAACCCTGGGCAGAAGGCTGTAGACCCCACACCCGATCCCACTTAGCCAGCATTACACTGGGATGTAAACATGACCTGCCCACCAGGCATCTAACCCCTCATCATCCTGCTCCTGCTTGGGACATCTTCACCCACGATGGCATGGCCAGGTCCTCTTTACACACAGAGCCACAGACACCCAGAGGCACACACACACACACACACACACACACACACACACACACACACACACACACACACACACACACACACATGGGGAGGAGACTTAGAGCTATACCGCTCAATTAAAAGGTGTGGGACTCTCTGACTCTGAGCTCCCTGGTGTCACCTTTTGATTTTATTTGCCAAAGGGCCTGAGGCGTTGGGGAAGCCTGATATGACCTGCCAGTGAGGGGACGTGTATGGTGGGTGAGCTCTCTTCTCCCTGCATCCTCAGGGCTTCAGTACAACAGAAGAACATGTCACTTCCTTTAGGATGTGCCTAGAAATGAGCTGGGCAGGGGGGTTTTCTCTGTAATGGGGTGCCTGGATACGTGGATTCTAATTCCGTTGGGCCCTGTCGTCAGGGAAGTGAGGTCACCATTGAATGGGGGCTCCTTACCAAACTTTCTGCTCCCACCAGAGCACCCTGAGCGTGCCCATCCCCTAGGTGCTCAAGGCTCACCCACCACTCCATGCCCTGTTCATCCAGTGACCCCCACACAGCCAATCCCAGCCCCTGGGAGTCCTGGATGCAACTATTGTCCCCGCTTCTGGGAACAGAGATGGGTTCAGACCGAGTTAAGGTTAGGGTTAGGGTTAGGGTTAGGGTTAGTGTTAGCGAGAGACTTAGGGTTAGGGTTAGGGTGAGACATCGTTGGGGTCAGGGTTAGTGTTAGGGTTAGGGTAGGGGTCAGGGTTAGGGTTAGGTTCATGGTTAGGTTAAGGGTCAGGCTCACAATAGGGTCAGGGTTACCATTACTGTCAGAGTCAGGGTCAGGGTCAGTGTCAGGTTTACGGTCAGGATCAGGTATTGGTTTTAAGTCCACATTCGGGTCAGGGACAGGGTTATGTAGTGGTCATTGTTAGGGTCATGGTTAGGTTTAGGGTCAGGGCCAGGGTCAGGTTTAGGATCAGGGTCCCTAATCGCAATTTTCAGGGTTAGGTTTAGGGTCAGTGTCTGGTATAGGCAAAGTTCAGGGTTAGGGTTAGGATCATAGTCAGCTATAGGGTCAGGGTTATTGTTAAAGTTCAGCGTTAGTGTTAGGGTTAGCGTTAGGTTGATGGTTAGGGTTAGAACTTGTTAGGGTCAGGGTCCGTGGTAGGTTAGGGGTTAGTGTTAGGGTTAGTTTCAGCAATAGGATTCGGGGTAGGGCCCGCGTTAGTGTCAGGGTCAGGGTTACATTTACGGTTAGAGTAGGGTAGGCTAACAGCCAGGCTCAGGTTTAGTGTTCAGGTCAGGGTCGGGATCACTATTAGGCTCAGGGTTAGGTTTATGATCATGGCCTGGGTCAGGGTCAGGGTGAAGTTTAGAGCCAGTGTCAGGTTTAGGGTCAGGATCAGGTATTGGTTCAAAGTCCACATTTGGGTTAGGGACAAGTTTATGTAGTGGTCAGTGTTAGTGTCATGGTTAGGTTTAGGGTCAGGGCCAGGGTCAGGTTTAGGGTCAGGGTCTGGTAGAGGCAAAGTTCAGGGTTAGGGTTATGATCATAGTCAGTTATAAGGTAAGGGTTATTGTCAAAGTTTAGGTTTAGTGTTAGGGTTAGAGTTAGTTTGAGCGTTAGGGTTAGATTGGTTAGGGTCAGGATCCGCGGTAGGGTTAGAGTATAGTGTCAGGGTTAGGTTCAGCGATAGGATCGGCGGAGGACCCGTGGTACTGTCAGGGTTAGGGTTACGTTTAGGGGTAGAGTTAGGGTCAGGCTCACATTCAGTCTCAGGGTTAGTGTTAGGTTTGGATCAGGGTCACTGTTAGGGTCAGGGTTAGGTTGATGGTCATGGCCTGGGTCAGGGTCAGGGTGAAGTTTGGGCCAGTGTCAGGTTTAGCGTCAGGATCAGGTATTGGTTAAAGTCCACATTTGGGTCAGGGACAGGGTTATGTAGTGGTCAGTGTTAAGGTCATGGTTAGGATTAGGGTCAGGGTCAGGGTCAGGTGAAGGTCAGGGCCAGGGTCAGGTTTAGGTTCAGTCTTTGCTTTATGTTCGGTTTCAGGTTCACAGTTAGATTTAGGGGAAAAGTTTGGGATGGGGTTAGGGTTAGAGTTAGAAGTAGTGTTTATCGTGTGGGTTAGGGTTAGACAGGGTAAGGTCAGGGTGAGGGTTTGGTTTAGGGTAGGGGTTAGTGTTAGGGTCAGGGTCAGTGTTCGGTTTGGGTACAGGGTCCATATTAGGGTCAGTGTTAGGGTTACCTTTAGGTTTAGGTTTAGGGTCAGGCACACAGTCAGGGTCAGGGTTAGGGTTAGGGTCAGGGTTAGGTCAGCGTCAGGATTAGGATTAGGGTCAGGTCAGGGTCCTGTTTAGGGATGAGTCATAGTTAGGTTATCTCAGACTTAGGTTTAGGTTCAGGGTCCGGATCAGGGTCAGCATCAGGCTTAGGTTTAGGTTTAGGGTTCAGGTCAGGATCACGGTCACGGTTAGGGTCAGGGTCAGGGTCAGGGTCAGGGCTCGGGTTAGGGTTTGGGGCAGGCTCACAGTGTCAGGGTCACGGTCAGTGGTTACTGTTAGGGTTCTCCCCGCTCCTGGTTCATTGTCCCCTCCCTTTAGGTTCTCAGGAAAAACCCTGGGCAGAAGGCTGTAGACCCCACACCCGATCCCACTTAGCCAGCATTACACTGGGATGTAAACATGACCTGCCCACCAGGCATCTAACCCCTCATCATCCTGCTCCTGCTTGGGACATCTTCACCCACGATGGCATGGCCAGGTCCTCTTTACACACAGAGCCACAGACACCCAGAGGCACACACACACACACACACACACACACACACACACACACACACACACACACACACACACACACATGGGGAGGAGACTTAGAGCTATACCGCTCAATTAAAAGGTGTGGGACTCTCTGACTCTGAGCTCCCTGGTGTCACCTTTTGATATTATTTGCCAAAGGGCCTGAGGCGTTGGGGAAGCCTGATATGACCTGCCAGTGAGGGGACGTGTATGGTGGGTGAGCTCTCTTCTCCCTGCATCCTCAGGGCTTCAGTACAACAGAAGAACATGTCACTTCCTTTAGGATGTGCCTAGAAATGAGCTGGGCAGGGGGGTTTTCTCTGTAATGGGGTGCCTGGATACGTGGATTCTAATTCCGTTGGGCCCTGTCGTCAGGGAAGTGAGGTCACCATTGAATGGGGGCTCCTTACCAAACTTTCTGCTCCCACCAGAGCACCCTGAGCGTGCCCATCCCCTAGCTGCTCAAGGCTCACCCACCACTCCATGCCCTGTTCATCCAGTGACCCCCACACAGCCAATCCCAGCCCCTGGGAGTCCTGGATGCAACTATTGTCCCCGCTTCTGGGAACAGAGATGGGTTCAGACCGAGTTAAGGTTAGGGTTAGGGTTAGGGTTAGGGTTAGTGTTAGTGTTAGCGAGAGACTTAGGGTTAGGGTTAGGGTGAGACATCGTTGGGGTCAGGGTTAGTGTTAGGGTTAGGGTAGGGGTCAGGGTTAGGGTTAGGTTCATGGTTAGGTTAAGGGTCATGCTCACAATAGGGTCAGGGTTACCATTACTGTCAGAGTCAGGGTCAGGGTCAGTGTCAGGTTTACGGTCAGGATCAGGTATTGGTTTTAAGTCCACATTCGGGTCAGGGACAGGGATATGTAGTGGTCATTGTTAGGGTCATGGTTAGGTTAGGGTCAGGGCCAGGGTCAGGTTTAGGATCAGGGTCCCTAATCGCAATTTTCAGGGTTAGGTTTAGGGTCAGTGTCTGGTATAGGCAAAGTTCAGGGTTAGGGTTAGGATCATAGTCAGCTATAGGGTCAGGGTTATTGTTAAAGTTCAGCGTTAGTGTTAGGGTTAGCGTTAGGTTGATGGTTAGGGTTAGAACTTGTTAGGGTCAGGGTCCGTGGTAGGTTAGGGGTTAGTGTTAGGGTTAGTTTCAGCAATAGGATTCGGGGTAGGGCCCGCGTTAGTGTCAGGGTCAGGGTTACATTTACGGTTAGAGTAGGGTAGGCTAACAGCCAGGCTCAGGTTTAGTGTTCAGGTCAGGGTCGGGATCACTATTAGGCTCAGGGTTAGGTTTATGATCATGGCCTGGGTCAGGGTCAGGGTGAAGTTTAGAGCCAGTGTCAGGTTTAGGGTCAGGATCAGGTATTGGTTCAAAGTCCACATTTGGGTTAGGGACAAGTTTATGTAGTGGTCAGTGTTAGTGTCATGGTTAGGTTTAGGGTCAGGGCCAGGGTCAGGTTTAGGGTCAGGGTCTGGTAGAGGCAAAGTTCAGGGTTAGGGTTATGATCATAGTCAGTTATAAGGTAAGGGTTATTGTTAAAGTTTAGGTTTAGTGTTAGGGTTAGAGTTAGTTTGAGCGTTAGGGTTAGATTGGTTAGGGTCAGGATCCGCGGTAGGGTTAGAGTATAGTGTCAGGGTTAGGTTCAGCGATAGGATCGGCGGAGGACCCGTGGTACTGTCAGGGTTAGGGTTACGTTTAGGGGTAGAGTTAGGGTCAGGCTCACATTCAGTCTCAGGGTTAGTGTTAGGTTTGGATCAGGGTCACTGTTAGGGTCAGGGTTAGGTTGATGGTCATGGCCTGGGTCAGGGTCAGGGTGAAGTTTGGGCCAGTGTCAGGTTTAGCGTCAGGATCAGGTATTGGTTAAAGTCCACATTTGGGTCAGGGACAGGGTTATGTAGTGGTCAGTGTTAAGGTCATGGTTAGGATTAGGGTCAGGGTCAGGGTCAGGTGAAGGTCAGGGCCAGGGTCAGGTTTAGGTTCAGTCTTTGCTTTATGTTCGGTTCAGGTTCACAGTTAGATTTAGGGGAAAAGTTTGGGATGGGGTTAGGGTTAGAGTTAGAAGTAGTGTTATCGTGTGGGTTAGGGTTAGACAGGGTAAGGTCAGGGTGAGGGTTTGGTTTAGGGTAGGGGTTAGTGTTAGGGTCAGGGTCAGTGTTCGGTTTGGGTACAGGGTCCATATTAGGGTCAGTGTTAGGGTTACCTTTAGGTTTAGGTTTAGGGTCAGGCACACAGTCAGGGTCAGGGTTAGGGTTAGGGTCAGGGTTAGGTCAGCGTCAGGATTAGGATTAGGGTCAGGTCAGGGTCCTGTTTAGGGATGAGTCATAGTTAGGTTATCTCAGACTTAGGTTTAGGTTCAGGGTCCGGATCAGGGTCAGCATCAGGCTTAGGTTTAGGTTTAGGGTTCAGGTCAGGATCACGGTCAGGGTTAGGGTCAGGGTCAGGGTCAGGGCTCGGGTTAGGGTTTGGGGCAGGCTCACAGTGTCAGGGTCACGGTCAGTGGTTACTGTTAGGGTTCTCCCCGCTCCTGGTTCATTGTCCCCTCCCTTTAGGTTCTCAGGAAAAACCCTGGGCAGAAGGCTGTAGACCCCACACCCGATCCCACTTAGCCAGCATTACACTGGGATGTAAACATGACCTGCCCACCAGGCATCTAACCCCTCATCATCCTGCTCCTGCTTGGGACATCTTCACCCACGATGGCATGGCCAGGTCCTCTTTACACACAGAGCCACAGACACCCAGAGGCACACACACACACACACACACACACACACACACACACACACACACACACACACACACACACATGGGGAGGAGACTTAGAGCTATACCGCTCAATTAAAAGGTGTGGGACTCTCTGACTCTGAGCTCCCTGGTGTCACCTTTTGATATTATTTGCCAAAGGGCCTGAGGCGTTGGGGAAGCCTGATATGACCTGCCAGTGAGGGGACGTGTATGGTGGGTGAGCTCTCTTCTCCCTGCATCCTCAGGGCTTCAGTACAACAGAAGAACATGTCACTTCCTTTAGGATGTGCCTAGAAATGAGCTGGGCAGGGGTTTTTCTCTGTAATGGGGTGCCTGGATACGTGGATTCTAATTCCGTTGGGCCCTGTCGTCAGGGAAGTGAGGTCACCATTGAATGGGGGCTCCTTACCAAACTTTCTGCTCCCACCAGAGCACCCTGAGCGTGCCCATCCCCTAGGTGCTCAAGGCTCACCCACCACTCCATGCCCTGTTCATCCAGTGACCCCCACACAGCCAATCCCAGCCCCTGGGAGTCCTGGATGCAACTATTGTCCCCGCTTCTGGGAACAGAGATGGGTTCAGACCGAGTTAAGGTTAGGGTTAGGGTTAGTGTTAGCGAGAGACTTAGGGTTAGGGGGTTAGGGTGAGACATCGTTGGGGTCAGGGTTAGTGTTAGGGTTAGGGTAGGGGTCAGGGTTAGGGTTAGGTTCATGGTTAGGTTAAGGGTCAGGCTCACAATAGGGTCAGGGTTACCATTACTGTCAGAGTCAGGGTCAGGGTCAGTGTCAGGTTTACGGTCAGGATCAGGTATTGGTTTTAAGTCCACATTCGGGTCAGGGACAGGGTTATGTAGTGGTCATTGTTAGGGTCATGGTTAGGTTTAGGGTCAGGGCCAGGGTCAGGTTTAGGATCAGGGTCCCTAATCGCAATTTTCAGGGTTAGGTTTAGGGTCAGTGTCTGGTATAGGCAAAGTTCAGGGTTAGGGTTAGGATCATAGTCAGCTATAGGGTCAGGGTTATTGTTAAAGTTCAGCGTTAGTGTTAGGGTTAGCGTTAGGTTGATGGTTAGGGTTAGAACTTGTTAGGGTCAGGGTCCGTGGTAGGTTAGGGGTTAGTGTTAGGGTTAGTTTCAGCCAATAGGATTCGGGGTAGGGCCCGCGCTAGTGTCAGGGTCAGGGTTACATTTACGGTTAGAGTAGGGTAGGCTAACAGCCAGGCTCAGGTTTAGTGTTCAGGTCAGGGTCGGGATCACTATTAGGCTCAGGGTTAGGTTTATGATCATGGCCTGGGTCAGGGTCAGGGTGAAGTTTAGAGCCAGTGTCAGGTTTAGGGTCAGGATCAGGTATTGGTTCTGAAAGACCCGCGGATCCCCTTACCCAAGAATCCAACACTGCCACTGGATGCAATCAGCAAGAGGTTCTTTATTGTTACGCAGGCGCCTGCGGGTGGTCAGCGCGCGCCTGCGGGTGGTCAGCAGCTCCTGCTAGCTGAGCACACCCGGCTGGGGTGGTGCCGGGTTTTTTTTATAGACAGGTACAAACAAGTTTTGGGTGGGGGGCGCAACTGATTGGTGGACAGTTTGAACTTTTGAAAAAGGCATACTTGGTGTTAGTGGAGTGGATCAGGGGACCCACATGTGAAAGCAGACAAAGCAATCTTACAGAAGCAGAACTGGCCAGTTAGCCCACGCATGCGAAGAGAGCGGCGGGGGAAGGGGGAAACAAAGAGGGGAAGTTAGACCTTACTACTCAGCAGAAAGACATCCTGTCTACGTGACTATGTGGCCATGCAGCCCCCTTGCCTACATGACCATGCCCCTGCTATTAGGAGAGGGTATCTTGTTCAAACAGGAGTTAAGTGTCATGCCTTAGTAGCCAAGCTGTTACAGAAAGGCAAAAGAGCAGTTACATTGAATTCAACCCTGGGGGAAGGGTCTTTTCACTGCAAGGGGAGGAGGGGTACTCTTACACAACAAAAGAGCAGTTAATTATTTAAAGACTGGGGGGGGTCTTTCATTCCCCCCTTTTTCTTGATCATGGATAGAATCTTATATCCATTCGTCTTGTTCTTGCATGTCCTGCCCTTGCATTGAGCTAGTCCGGGGCTCTGTTTGCTTGAGGAGTTGGTATCGCTGTGTCAGTACCATAGTCTGAAAAACAGACAGGTGATCTTTAATGAACTGTACTAACCTGTTTAAGACACAAGGACCAAAAGTTAGAATTAATAACAGAATGATGAGAGGGCCCGTTATAGATGACAACAAAGTAGTAAGCCAAGGCAATCTGTTGAACCAGTTTTCGCAGTGGAGAAGGGTGAAGAGGGGGTGCAAGGCATCAGCCCCTTCTCCATCCTCCAGCCAGCCTCCTGCTCCTTTATTTCCCCCTGAACAATCTTGACCCTGAAATCTTTAAGGTGGTTGAAGGTGGAAGGTCTCATCTTCTGTAACTTCTTCCTGCTGAATAGGGGCGTAGAGCTGTCCCTACCTACTGGGGTCAATATTGATCAGTGGAGGAATGTATAGGGGAGTTAGGAAAGGCGGAGGCAGCCGAATCCAGCGCTGACAGCGAAGAGGCGTCCTCTCACGCGACAAGGATCGTCCGTCATGGTGAAGTCATTGCAGCAATGGAGTCTCGGCACCAAGTAGAGAAACATTGAACAAAGCAACATATTAAGGTTAATAAGGCGATAATGAGAAGCCCGAAAAGGAGATTTGGCCATAGTCCTCCTTCAAACCAGGAACTTAACCAATCACTAAAAGAGAGAGAGAGACCTTGTAGAGCCTTAATCTGGGCATTCATGTCTTTTATTAGTCCTGTGACATTTTTGTGATAGTCTGGAATGTACACACAACATTCTGTCTTGATAATTGCACATGTGCCACCCTGGGCTGCTGTCAGGACATCTAAGGCCATCCTTAGTATAGCGATAAGGAGGGTTTTGGAACTTAGGCCCATATTGGATTGGGGAGTTATGGATTGACAGCAATCCCCTTTCCTTCCAAATAGCTCCATGGGCATGTAGTACCAGGAAGGCATATTTGGAGTCAGTGTTAATGTTTTTAGGCTTTGGCAATTGAAAAGTGCTAGTGAGCACTTTGGCACACCTAGCTTTTCTTTATTTTTTTTTCTATGAAAACTACTGTCATCAGAAAACAAACTGTCATTCATATTTTTTAACAGGGGCATCTTAAATCTGGCCAGATAGAGTAAGCAAGATCAATAACCTTTGAACATTTTTGCTCTATAGAGAAAGAAGTACAGTAGTCAGGTTCAGGCATACAGGTAACTAGGTTTAAAGTTTGACAAGTTTTAAGTATTATTTCTGGCTTATCTGTTAGTGTAGCCCAGTATTTAATAAGTCGGCCTCCATCATCCATTGGTGGTCTTTGGCTTCTAAGACAAATCTGGACCTGATGTGAAGTTATTACAGTCAGGGACAGTTCCATAGTGAGGTTTGAGGCACTTTTATAGGAGGGCTGTTCCATGCTTAGCTAAAGCATCTATTTGCAATTGCACCTCAACAGAGGTGGCCTCTAGGATAAATATGACAAAGGGATGAAACCAAGAAGACGACCTTTGAGTGGTCCAGCCTTAACAATATCCTGATTACAGAGGATCACTGGCAAGTGAGAAAACTTGTCAAGAGATAAGGGGAGTCCCCCATGGATCATTCAATCCACTCATAA
Source organism: Mustela putorius furo (assembly GCF_011764305.1). Taxonomy (NCBI): domain Eukaryota; kingdom Metazoa; phylum Chordata; class Mammalia; order Carnivora; family Mustelidae; genus Mustela; species Mustela putorius. Next base: position 138,486 of record NW_025421761.1, on the reverse strand, counting down.
AGAAAGTGGGGTCATCCACGGTGCCTCCAAGTCCATAGTTAATCCTATGGAGTGCGGTATGCTGGCTTTTAGGCAATTTCATTATTCCAGTTGTTTAATCATGTGCTGTGGGGTCTGCTAATATCCCCACAAAACAGTAAGATCAACTAAAGAAGCTATTGTACAACTTCTCTGAAGTTTACCTCAAATTGTTTAGCTTAGATAAACAAACATTTAAAGACAATCAAATCTAGAATTTAACATCCATAAAGGTGTGTTACTAAAACAATTTTTTCTCTCTAAAATAACCCTCATTTCCAGAGATAGCCAAATCAGGACTAATTTACTTGTGAAACAAGTCCAGTTTTAACAAACTTGGCCTAATTATTTACATAAGCTCAGCAAGAACAGTGACTGTGATCAATAGATCTTTTAGAATCTGCTTTGCTGGAACTTTGTATAAGGAATCTCTAGGTTGAACTTTTAGTAGCCTCTCCGGGCCAGAAGCCAAGCCCTGTACTTGCCATCAGGCATGCCTGCAATACCTTTGGGCGAATTCCTCTTCCCGAGACTGCACCTACCAAGGAGTGACATTCTTTACTCACCTGGTGGGGCTGCTGGGAACTCTGTAAGCAAGGTATCAGGCCAACAGTCCCAAGGGGCTTTATGGCTCCAGGTTTCATAAAGTCAACCTTAGTTCCTTTAAACTGTCTGGTCATATCTGAGTCTTTTCAAATATGACATCCCAGTCAAAGCCTTGGTAAAATAACCGGTGTTTCCAATTCTTTCCTGTTACAAGGAGAACAGATTCTTATTGAACTTATGCAAATGACTGATTGCCATGGAAGAAAGAATACTTACTAAGACCTTTTGGTTTCAGAGGGTTCAGATAGAGAGAAAAGGTGAATGCTTTGAGCACTTTTACAAATGAGCACTTATACATCTCTATAAGATACAGATAACTTAAGAAAAAGTATCCCCTAGTCTGGAAGAGCAAACATTAGAGAGAACCGGCAATGTTTAAAATAAGACAAAACATTAAGAGACACAACACTATAATCTTTTAGTTCATTTAGTCCCATGTTACTAAATCTGGTGAATGTGGCTTTAGTCAGTTTTGGAAATCCTTACCCATTTCAGTTTTAGGACTTTCAAGTATATCAAATATCTGTATTTGTCCTGAAAGTCCTTTATAGGAATCTCCTTGAAGATAAAACTCATTTTACAAGAGAATTAAAAAACAATTATAAATGACAAAAACTCAGAATGGATATGGTTAGAGCTAAAGAGACATGGGAATTTACAATTTAGCTGCAAGAAAATCAGGTTACAATTTCTGTGACATATAACATAAAACTTTAGGAAGTGCATAGAATCTCTAGAATAGTTATAGCATTTTCCCAAATGTAACCCAATGTTTATCACTGGTTTAAATCTTGTCAACAATTGCTAAAACCTTAGAAAGTTTAAAAAACACACATGCCCTAAATATAATTAGGGATGTTAAACACCTGATAAAACAAAAAACATGGGAACTGAATTTTTCAGGCGGGCAAAGAGGAAACCATTTACACTTTTTAACAGATCAATTAGCTAAGAAAACTTTGCCCCTTTTAAACAGAAAGAAAACCAGCATTTTATACCAGTGTCTTTCCCTTTTTTTATTTTACTTCTAAGTGTGCAGTCTTAAGATAGGAGTTTTCTGGGTTTCTCTCCTATCATGAATGATGTCGCAGACAAGGGAGGGGGGGGGGATCTTTCCCCTGCTGTCCTGTTTGCATCCCTCATGGGAATTTAGGAGCGTCTTAGCTAAGGCCTGTCCGCATAAACCCCGGAGACCAGGCTACTCCGTGGAGTAGATGACCGTTATGCCATATGACACCCCGTGAGACTCAAGGTGCAGCCCCCTCAGACTCCGTAGCCAAAGTGGTGGAGCCATACAGACACATTCACACAGTCAGACACTCTTCAGATTCAAACAGGTTGGATACCCTCCCCTTTTGGGCGTCTCTGGCTAATGGGAGGTGATCAGTCTCCCCTTTCACTCTTTACAAATTAGAGTGAGTTTCTATGGTTACAGGCAAAGGAGGATGGTAACAGGGTGTTTTCGCAGTCCCTCAAGGTTGGGCTGCTTCCTTAATCTCTCAAGGCCAAATGGCCCTTATACTTGGAAGTATAATCTATGTGGAGGCAGGTCAGGAGAGTGCTAAATCACCTTGGAGGCTGTTTTTCTTTCTTTTTTAGTCTGTCCTGACCATATCTAAAATTTCTTTTGTGAAGATTTCCGTTCACAAACCTTCTACAACTTTCCTTTGCATTCAGGTTTTGTCCCAAGCCATTTCCTTCTAAACAACCATCTCATTTAGGACAAAATTACCTTCCCTTACCTTCAACAAAATGTATTCCCATTCCTTAAGTCTTTCTTACATATCTCCTACTTTCCTACATATAGAGTTTCCCTTTATTTCCATCAGTCTTAGTTACACTAAGCAGAACTTCGTATTCTTAGAAACACCTTTAGTTATTAACCAATTGTGAACTGTTACAACAGAATTCTTCAGGTGGCAATTTATGAATCAGTTAAGTGGCAAACAAGTTTACCAACAAATTTAAATACTCTTAGTTTCTTTGCAGTAAGAAGTCAAAAGCACAAACTTACATCCACTAATTAAAGACTTAGCATTTTATCCTGTTTGATTAGGACCTAGATGTCCACAATTCAATTCCATTTGTCATCCAAGCAAAACTTTAAAACCTTCAGGTTACCAAAGACTTTGAAAGCTATTTCAGCAATTACCCATTAGAACTTTGAGACAGACAATTAACCATCAGTTTAGTCATTCCTTTGCTAACAAATTTTAACAAGTAACACAAGCTTACTTGACCTTCAGTAAATTTTGAAGTTTCACATTTACTGCTGATAACTTAAAAGACAGGTCTTAATTAAACCAACAACACTTAACTTAGTTCCAATAGTGATTTATGTTCCACCTGGGCCCACTCCACTTTGAATGTTTACCTGAGACATGCGTGGGAAGATCTGGAGTGGGGAGGTGTTAGGTCCAGGGGGTGTTGTTTCTTGCTCCTTGACAGTGGAGAGAGAAGGAGCTGTGGTGCATGATCTAGAGGCCAGTCATGCAGGCTGCACACACGTTGGTACAGAAACACGTAAGGGGGAAACAGAAGAAACAAAGTGCCGCCAGGAGGCAGAGAAAGGATTCCCAGTTTTGGAGCTCCTAAGCCCCAACAGAGGAGCAGACACCATGCTTTCCCACCAGCAAGGGGGAAGGGGTTAAGCAATCTAAGTCAGGCCAGAGAACACAAGGAAACTTCCCCGAAACAAAGAGAGTTTCGGCAGCTGCTTGGGAATATTCCTTATAGTCTCTGTCTCGAGTGAGACCAACCCCAGTTGGCTCCAGTTATAGCCATTAACACGGGAAGTGAATGAGGGAGAAGCCCCATTTTAGACTCAAAGAAAACACCAAGGACAACGAGTAGAACACACAAAACAATTAACAAAAAGGTCACAGCGCGGTTTTTCGGTATGCTACCGAAAGCAAGGTTTCCACCGGCCCAGAGGAGCCTCGAGATCTCCCTGCGGTGGACAGATTCCGTCCAGGGCCGAGGGATTCCTCTGGAACGGACAGACGGATATAACCCTCGGACAGATGAGGGGCTCCAAAAATTCGAGCCCCTCGACACCCTGGAGCGTCCCCCAGGGTTGGCAGGGGAGAAGTTCGAGCTCGTCAGCTCCTTCTCAAGCTGCCTACAGATACAGTCCAACAACGCACGCTGTTGTGCAAACACTATACCGCTACCCGCAGTATAGGTCAAACAGAGGCCTCACAAGACTAGAGACAGACAAGAACACGGGAACACGAGACAGGAGGCAAGGGTAGTGTTTCCCTTCCCAGTACGATGTTGCCGACAAGGGGAGGGGGATCTTTCAGGCGCTGTCCTGCTCGCGTCCCTCGCGGGAGCTTAGGAACGTCTTGGCTAAGGTCTATCCGTATAAGCCCCGGACCAGGCTACTCCAAGGAGTAGATGACCGTTATGCCGTATGACGTTCCGCGAGAATCAGGGTGCAGCCCACTCGGACTCCGTAGCCGAAGCCGTGGAGCCGCACGAACACATGCATACAATCAGGCACTCTCCAGACTCACACGGGTTAGAGACACCCTCCCAGAATATACCGACAGGAAACAAAAACAAAAAAAACACACAGTTCTGAATGCTGGCCAGCTTACCTCCCGGTGGGAGTCAGTTGGATCCGTGGGCAAGAGTCCGAGGATCTCGGTGGGACCTCCAAATGAAAGACCCGCGGATCCCCTTACCCAAGAATCCAACACTGCCACTGGATGCAATCAGCAAGAGGTTCTTTATTGTTACGCAGGCGCCTGCGGGTGGTCAGCGCGCGCCTGCGGGTGGTCAGCAGCTCCTGCTAGCTGAGCACACCCGGCTGGGGTGGTGCCGGGTTTTTATAGACAGGTACAAACAAGTTTTGGGTGGGGCGCAACTGATTGGTGGACAGTTTGAACTTTTGAAAAAGGCATACTTGGTGTTAGTGGAGTGGATCAGGGGACCCACATGTGAAAGCAGACAAAGCAATCTTACAGAAGCAGAACTGGCCAGTTAGCCCACGCATGCGAAGAGAGCGGCGGGAAGGGGGAAACAAAGAGGGGGGGAAGTTAGACCTTACTACTCAGCAGAAAGACATCCTGTCTACGTGACTATGTGGCCATGCAGCCCCCTTGCCTACATGACCATGCCCCTGCTATTAGGAGAGGGTATCTTGTTCAAACAGGAGTTAAGTGTCATGCCTTAGTAGCCAAGCTGTTACAGAAAGGCAAAAGAGCAGTTACATTGAATTCAACCCTGGGGGAAGGGTCTTTTCACTGCAAGGGGAGGAGGGGTACTCTTACACAACAAAAGAGCAGTTAATTATTTAAAGACTGGGGGGGGGGTCTTTCAGTTCAAAGTCCACATTTGGGTTAGGGACAAGTTTATGTAGTGGTCAATGTTAGTGTCATGGTTAGGTTTAGGGTCAGGGCCAGGGTCAGGTTTAGGGTCAGGGTCTGGTAGAGGCAAAGTTCAGGGTTAGGGTTATGATCATAGTCAGTTATAAGGTAAGGGTTATTGTTAAAGTTTAGGTTTAGTGTTAGGGTTAGAGTTAGTTTGAGCGTTAGGGTTAGATTGGTTAGGGTCAGGATCCGCGGTAGGGTTAGAGTATAGTGTCAGGGTTAGGTTCAGCGATAGGATCGGCGGAGGACCCGTGGTACTGTCAGGGTTAGGGTTACGTTTAGGGGTAGAGTTAGGGTCAGGCTCACATTCAGTCTCAGGGTTAGTGTTAGGTTTGGATCAGGGTCACTGTTAGGGTCAGGGTTAGGTTGATGGTCATGGCCTGGGTCAGGGTCAGGGTGAAGTTTGGGCCAGTGTCAGGTTTAGCGTCAGGATCAGGTATTGGTTAAAGTCCACATTTGGGTCAGGGACAGGGTTATGTAGTGGTCAGTGTTAAGGTCATGGTTAGGATTAGGGTCAGGGTCAGGGTCAGGTGAAGGTCAGGGCCAGGGTCAGGTTTAGGTTCAGTCTTTGCTTTATGTTCGGTTCAGGTTCACAGTTAGATTTAGGGGAAAAGTTTGGGATGGGGTTAGGGTTAGAGTTAGAAGTAGTGTTATCGTGTGGGTTAGGGTTAGACAGGGTAAGGTCAGGGTGAGGGTTTGGTTTAGGGTAGGGGTTAGTGTTAGGGTCAGGGTCAGTGTTCGGTTTGGGTACAGGGTCCATATTAGGGTCAGTGTTAGGGTTACCTTTAGGTTTAGGTTTAGGGTCAGGCACACAGTCACGGACAGGGTTCCGTTAGGGTCAGGGTTAGTTCAAGGTCAGTATTAGGTTTAGGGTCAGGGTCAGGGTCACGGTTAGGGATGAGTCATAGCTAGGTTATTCCAGAGTTAGTTTTAGGTCCAGGATCCGTACAAGGTCAGTGTCAGGCTCAGGTTCAGATTAAGGGTTCAGGTCGGGATCACGGTCAGTTTTAGCGTCAGGGTCAGGGTCAGGGTTCGGGTTAGGGTTTGGGGCAGGCTCAGAGTCAGTGTCAGGGTCACGGTTAGTGGTTACTTTTAGGGTTCGCCCCGTTCCTGGGTCATGGACTCATGACTTGCCCACCAGTCATCTAACCCATCATCAGCCTGATCCTGCTTGTGGCATCTCCATCCACGATGGCATAGCCATTTCCTCTTTACATACAGACATAGAAACCCAGTGGCAAAACACTCACACATGCACACAGAGAGAGAGACAGGGAGGAGACCTAGGGCTACACCAGTCGAATAGAAGGTGTGGGACTCTCTGTCTCTGAGCCCCCTGGTGTCACGTTTTGATTTCATTAGCCAAAGGGCCTGCGGCGTTGGGGAAACCTGATATGACCTGACAGGGAGGGGACGTGTCTGGTGGGCGAGCTCTCTTCTCCCTGCATCCTCTCAGCTTCAGTACAGAAGAAGAACGTGTCGCTTCCTTTAGGATATGCCTAGAAATGAGCTGGGCAGGGGTGTTTTCTCTGTAATGGGGTGCCTGGATACGTGGGTTCCAATTCCGTTGGGCTCTGTCGTCAGGGAAGTGAGGTCACCACTGCCTGGGGGCTCCTTACCGAACTTCCTGCTCGACCAGAGCTCCCTGAGCTACCGGTCCCCAAGCTGCTCAAGGCTCACACTCCACTCAACGCAGTGCCCATCCAGTGACCCCCATACAGCCTCCCCCTAGCCCCTGGGAAGCCTGGGTGCAGCTGTTGTCCCCGCTGGAGGGAGCAAGGCTGGGCTTAGATTAGGTTAGTGTTAGGGTTAGGGTTAAGAAAGACTTAGGGTCAGGGTTAGGGTTAGACGTCGTTGAGGTCAGGGTTAGCGTAAGGCTTAGGGTAGGGGTCAGGGTTAGGGTTAGTTTTTCATGGTTAGGTTTAGGGTCAGGCTCACAGTAGGGTCACGGTTAGTGTTATGGTCACAGTCAGTGACAGGATCAATGTTAGGATGAAGTTTAGGTTTAGGGTCAGGTTCAGGGTCATGGTCAGATTTAGTGTCAGGTTCAAGTTTTGGTGTGGGGGCAAGGTTCATGTCAGCGTCAGGGTTAGGTTTGGGACAGGTTTAGTGTCAGGGTTAGGGTCAGGGTCAGGATTAGGTTTACGGTTATGGTAAGGTCAGCTTTATGTTTAGGTTCTGTTTTATGAGTACGTTCAGGATCAGTGTTAGCTTTAGGGTTACGATACTGTTCAGGATCACGGATTGGGTCAGAGTTAGGTTTACAGTCAGGGTTAGGGTCAGTGTTAAGGTCAAGGACAGGGTCAGGTTTAAGGTTAAGGTCTGACATAGGCAAAGTTCAGAGTTAGGGTTATGATCAGGGTCAGGGAGAGGGTCAGGATTATTGTTAAAGTGGGGTTAGAGTTAGGATTAGAGGTAGTTTGAGGGTTGGGGTTAGACCGGGTTAGGGTCAGTGTCAGGGATAATGTTAGGGGTTAGTTTTAGGGTTAGGCTCAGCGTTAGGTTTCGGGTCAGGGCCCGTGTTAGTGTCAGGGTCAGGGTTACGTTTAGGGTTAGAGTTAGGTTCAGGCTCACATTCAGTGTCAGGGTTAGTGTTAGGGTCAGGTTTAGATCAGCATCAGGGTTAGGATTAGGGTCAGGGTCTGGGTCATGGTTAGGTATTAGTCATATTTACGGTAATGTCAGAGTTAGGTTTAGGTTCAGGGTCCACATCAGGGTCCTTGCCAGGCTTAGGTTTTGTTTTGCGTTCAGGTAAGGATCACAGTCATGGTCAGGGTCAGAGTTAGGGTCAGGGCTTGGGTTAGGGTTGGGGGAGGGCTCACAGTCAGTGTCAGGGTCAGGGTTAGTGGTTACTGTTAGGGTTAGCCCTGCTCCTGAGTCATGGACCCAGCCATTCAGGGTCTCAGGATAAACCCTGGGCAGAAGGGTGTAGACCCTAAAACTGATCCCACTTAAGCAGCCTTAAACTGGGGGGTGAACATGACTTACCCACCAGACATCTAACCCCATATCAGCCTCATCCTGCTTGGGGCATCTCCATCCACGATGGCATGGCCAGGTCCTCTTTACACATAGACACAGAAACCCAGTGGCACACACACACACACACACACACAAACACACAGAGACGGGGAGGAGACCTAGGGCTACACGGGTCGATTAGAAGGTGTGGGACTCTCTGACTCTGAGCCCCCTCATGTCTCCTTTTGATTTAATTAGCCAAAGGCCTGAGGCGTTGGGGAAACCTGATATGACATGCCAGGGAGGGGACTTGTCTGGCCGGCAAGCTCTCTTCTCCCTGAATCCTCTCGGCTTCAGTACAGCAGAAGAACATGTCGCTTCCTTTAGGATGTGCCTAGAAATGAGCTGGGCAGGGGGCTTTCTCTGTAATAGGGTGCCTGGATACGTGGGTTCCAATTCCTTTGGGCTCTGTCGTCAGGGAAGTGAGGTCACGACTGCCTGGGGGCTCCTTACCGAACTTCCTCCTGCACCAGAGCTCCCTGAGCTGCCGGTCCCCATGCTGCTCAAGGCTCACACTCCACTCAATAGAGTGCCCATCCAGTGACCCCCATATAGCCTCCTCCCAGAACCTGGGAGGCCTGGGTGCAGGGGTTGTCACTGCTGGAGGGAACAGAGCTGGGTTTAAACAAGGTTAGTGTTAGGGTTAGGGTTAAGAAAGACTTAGGGTCAGGCTTAGGGTTAGACATCGTTGAGGTCAGGGTTAGCGTAAGGCTTAGGGTAGGGGTCAGGGTTATGGTTAGGTTCATGGTTCTGAAGCCTGAAAACTTAGGGTAAGGTCTAGGCTCTAGCCTGAAAACTGAGGTAGGGAAGAGATGATGACCTAAGGCCATGGCGGGTCTGATGTGCTCAGTGTGCGGTCAGCTGTCTGGGTGTTGGTCACGAGGTACGGGCTCAGGTTGTCAGATAGTGAATTAGTGCCCAGGTTAGACTATATATTTTTGGGTGCATTCGAGTGCGTGTAGGTTCTTATCTCAAGATCTTCAGGATATGAAGAATGAGCGAGTCTGAGGCGCGTGCTCAGTCTTTTGTCTCTGGATTTTGTATCAGCGAAGACCGTGGAATGTTGGGGAGGCCTCATGGGCCATGGACGACTCTTGCTCTCTGTGGATTTGGCCCGATCCCAATTGTTTTTCGTCAATCTGTGGGATGGGAGGACTCCTTTCAGGTTTGTTACCTCAGGTGTCCCAACAAAAGAGGAATTCCAAAGCAGAGCCCTGGGGAAGACTGAAGGGACAACCCGAACTACGGTTTTAAAAATTGGGGCCTAGGGGCATGGCAAGCCCAATATGCTGTCTCTCCATCCAGCCACTGAGAGGCCTTACCTGAGGACTGGGCTCAGGCTGAGGGTCACAATGTGTGTTTGTGACCAATGTGGCCCGCAAGCATGGGCGGGGCCTCATGGGCCACACTGTTTTCAACTACACTGAACCTTGTACAACATGCCCAACCACAAGGTTTCTTGCCATGGGGAAAGAGTTCTGATTTCTGCATCATTTTCAAACCCGGGCCGTGATTGGATATAAGGTCTTGGTTCTGAAGCCTGAAAATCGAAGTTGAGAAGAGATGACGTCCTAAGGCCATGGCGGGTCTGATGTGATCAGTGTGTGGCCAGCTCTCTGGGTGGGGCCAGGAAGTCCAGGCTCAGGCTGTGTCAGAAAGGGCATTAGTGCCCAGGTCAGCCTATATATTTGGGGTACAGCCAAATGGCGTGCAGGTTGATCCTCATTGGGGGTTTCTGGGTAGCCCAAGAGGGCAATATTTTTCTTCTGGAGGGCAGGCAGAGTGCTGCATTCTAGTCTGGATTGCCAAACTGGAGGGCTTGTGGGCCAGTAGTCTGAGGACGGAAGTCTGAGACCCCAAGCTAGAACTAGGATTCTGGGTGAGGGTATGTCAGGCACAATCTACAGACCTCAATGGATATCTCGTGCATCTGAAGTCAGGGCGAGGATCAGACGATCGCTCAGGTTGGACATTCTGGCCCTGATGGCGCCTTCTTGAAGGGGGGGTGGATCACGAGGCCATGGGGGTTTTTTCCCACGATGGGAGTTGTGAGAAGCTCCCAACTGCAAAGATTCTTCTGCAGGACAATTGAGACCAGTTGGTTGGCTCCAGGACAATGATTCCGAGCAGGGTTCTACGGATGGATGGCTGGGTAGCCCACCTCGCATTCCAATTGTCTCCACACAACAAGACAGGTTAGATCTGCTGATTCTGGGAGAGCAACCGAGGAGGCTGAGTTGAAATGGACTCTCCCGTAGATGTGTCCTTATATGATTTTGCATCTATGGAGACCTTGGAATGAAGCGGTGGGCTGGGGCCCTGAAGGGTTCTCCTAAAGAGAGGCTTTCACACAGCTCCATCGTGCACATTTCCCATGTGTAGATGAGATTTGTTCTGATGGGTGAGTCAAGAAACAGCCATATGCTGTTATTGAAATCCAGGCCTCTGAGGAGAGATGCCTGGAAACCAAAGCAATGGATCCGATAAGTGCCTAGGGGCCTGTTCGTTCCTTTTTACCTCTGTGGACTTGAGTCTACGGGTCTGAGTGCTGGTAGGTGCTTAGATGGGCCCAGATTGCCCCTGGTTGTCCTGGGAAGCGACAAATATTGGGATGGCCTCAGGGACTTTGGAGGTTTATCCTATTAGTAGGGTTATGGCCTTTGGAATGGGCACATACAATTCCCTTGGAGAGGGCAAGCACAGTCGTCAGGTTTGGCTCCAGGGGCCTGAGCCTGTAGGGTGTGTAGGCCAGGGCTGTTTGGACAGTTGTCTGAAAACACAAACTCGGCTTATGTTTCGGGTCATAGGTATGGCATGACTGATCTCCAGACCATGAGGAGAACTCTTCGGGTAATGAAAAAAGGGCGAGTGTGAGGCTCTTGGTCATGTTTTTATCTCTGGATATCGTGTCACTCATGGTCGTGAAATTTCCGGGTGACGTCATGGGAAATGGACGAGTCTTACTCTCTGGGAGTTTGGCCCAAACCAAAGAATTTGGGGTCATTCTGTGGGATGGAAGAAGTACGTTGTTCTGTTGTTGTTGATTTGTTTTGTTTTGTTTTTCAACCTCAGGTGTCCCACCAAATGAGGGATTCCAGAGTAGAGCCCTGGGGAGGGGCGACTGGACAACCAGAAATCTGGTTAAAAATTGGGGCCTAGGGACATGTCAAGCCCATTATGACATGGAATGGTCCAGCCACTGAGAGGGCGTACCAGAGGACAGGACTCACGCTGAGGGTCACAATGCGTGTTTATGCCCTCGTCGCACTCAAGAATGGGCGGGGCCTCAGGGTGAATGCTGGTTTCTCCTAAACTGAACGTTGGACAACATGCAAACCACAAGGTTTCTTGGCATGGGTAAGGAAGAGTTCTGATTTCTGCATCACAGTCACCCCTGGGCAGTGATTGGAGATAAGGTCTAGGTTCTGAAGCCTGAAAACTGAGGTAGGAAAGAGATGATGACCCAAGGACATGGCTGGTCTGATGTGCTCAGTGTGCCGTCAGCTGTCTGGATGTTGGTCACGAGGTCCGGGCTCAGGTTGTCAGACAGTGCATTAGTGCCCAGGTTAGACTATATATTTTGGGTGCATTCGAGTGCCGTGTAGGTTCTTATCTGAAGAACTCTTCAGGATATGAAAATGAGCGAGTCTGAGGCGCATGCTCAGGCTTTTGTCTCTGGATTTTGTATCAGCGATGGCCGTGGAATGTTGGGGAGGCCGCATGGGCCATGGACGAATCTTGCTCTCTGTGGATTTGGCCCGATCCCAATTGTTTTTCGTCAAACTGTGGGTTGGGAGGACTCGTTTCAGGTTTGTTACCTTAGGTGTCCCAACAAAAGAGGAATTCCAAAGCAGAGCCATGGGGAAGATTGAAGGGACAACCCGAACTTTGTTTAAAAATTGGGGCCTAGGGGCATGGCAAGCCCAATATGCTGTCTCTCCATCCAGCCACTGAAAGACCTTACCTGAGGACTGGGCTCAGGCTGAGGGTCACAATGTGTTTTTATGACCAATGTGGCCCGCAAACATGGGCGGGGCCTCATGGGCCACACTGGTTTCAAGTACACTGAACCTTGGACAACATGCCAACCACAAGGTTTCTTGCCATGGGGAAAGAGTTCTGATTTCTGCATCATTTTCAAACCCGGGCCGTGATTGGAGATAAGGTCTAGGTTCTGAAGCCTGAAAATCGAGGTTGAGAAGAGATGACGACCTAAGGCCATGGCGGGTCCGATGTGATCAGTGCGCGGCCAGCTGTCTGGGTCGGGCCAGGAGGTCCAGGGTCAGGCTGTGTCAGAAAGGGCATTAGTGCCCAGGTCCGCCTATATATTTGGGGTGTGCAGCTGAATGGCGTGCTGGTTGATCCTCTTTGGGGGTTTCGGGGTAGCCCCAGAGGGCAATGTTTTTTTCTTCTGGAGGGCAGGCAGAGTGCTGCATTGTAGTTCTGGATTGCCAAACTGGAGGGCTTGTGGGCCAGTAGTCTGAGGACGGAAGTCTGAGAACCCAAGCTAGGCCTAGGTTTCTGTGTGAGACCTGAATCAAGATCTCGTGCATCTGAAGTCAGGGCGAGTATCATACGATCGCTCAGGTTGGACATTCTGTCCCTGATGGCCCCTTCTTGAAGGGGGGCTGGATCACGAGGCCATGGGGGTTTACGCACGATGGGAGTTGTGAGAAGCTCCCAACTGCAAAGATTCTACTACAGGACAATTGAGACCTGTGGGTTGGCTCCAGGACAAAGATTCCGAGCAGGGTTCTAAGGATGGATGGCTGGGTAGCCCACCTCGCATTCCAATTGTCGCCAAGAAAGAAGACAGGTTAGATCTGCTGGATCTGGGGGAGCAACCAAGGAGGCTGAGTTGAAATGGACTCTCCCGTGGATGTGTCCTAATATGATTTTGTGTCTATGGAGACCTTGGAATGAAGCGGTGGCACTGGGGACCTGAAGGGTTCTCCTAAAGACAGGCTTTCACACAGCTCCTTCGTGCAAGTTTCCCATGTGTAGATGAGATTTGTTCTGATGGGTGAGTCAAGAAACAGCCATATGCAGTTATTGAATACCAGGCCTCTGAGGAGAGATGACTGGAAACCAAAGCAATGGATCCGATAGGTGCCTAGGGGCCTGTTCGTTCCTTTTTACCTCTGGGGACATTTGTCTACTGGTCTGAGTGCCGGTAGGTGCTCAGATGGGCCCAGATTGCCCCTGTTTGTCCTGGGAAGCCACAAATATTGGGATGGCCTCAGGGACATTGGAGGTTTATCCTATTAGTAGGGTTGTGGCCATTGGAATGGGCACATACAATTCCCTTGGAGAGGGCAAGCACAGTCGTCAGGTTTGGTTCCAGGGGCCTGTGCCTGTAGGGTGTGTAGGCCAGGGCTGTTTTGGACAGTTGTCTGAAAACACAAACTCGGCTTATGTTTCGGGTCATAGGTATGGCATGACTGATCTCCAGACCATGAGGAGAACTCATCGGGTAATGAAAAAAGGGCGAGTGTGAGGCTCTTGCTCAAGTTTTTGTCTCTGGATATCGTGTCACTCATGGTCGTGAAATTTCCGGGTGACTTCATGGTAAATGGACGAGTCTTACTCTCTGGGGGTTTGGCTCCGTCCAAAGAGTTTGGTGTCATTCTGTGGGATGGAAGAAGTCCGTTGTTCTGTTAATGTTGATTTGCTTTGTTTTGTTTTTCAACCTCAGGTGTCCCACCAAATGAGGGATTCCAGAGTAGAGCCCTGGGGAGGGGCGATGGGACAACCAGAAATCTGGTTAAAAAAATGGGGCCCTAGAGACATGTCAAGCCCATTTTGACATCAATGGTCCAGCCACTGAGAGGGCGTACTAGAGGACAGGACTCACGCTGAGGGTCACAATGCGTGTTTATGCCCTCGTCGCACTCAAGAATGGGCGGGGCCTCAGTGTGAATGCTGGTTTCTCCTACACTGAACGTTGGACAACATGCCAACCACAAGGTTTCTTGCCATGGGTAAGGAAGAGTTCTGATTTCTGCATCACAGTCACCCCTGGGCAGTGATTGGAGATAAGGTCTAGGTTCTGAAGCCTGAAAACTGAGGTAGGGAAGAGATGATGACCTAAGGCCATGGCGGGTCTGATGAGCTCAGTGTGCAGTCAGCTGCCTGGGTGTTGGTCACGAGGTCCGGGCTCAGGTTGTCAGACAGTGCATTAGTGCCCAGGTTAGACTATATATTTTCGGTGCATTCGAGTGCCGTGTAGGTTCTTATCTGAAGAACTCTTCAGGATATGAAGAATGAGCGAGTGTGAGGCGCATGCTCAGTCTTTTGTCTCTGGATTTTGTATCAGCGATGGCCGTGGAATGTTGGGGAGGCCTCATGGGCCATGGACGAATCTTGCTCTCTGTGGATTTGGCCTGATCCCAATTGTTTTTCGTCAATCTGTGGAATGGGAGGACTATTTTCAGGTTTGTTACCTCAGGTGTCCCACCAAAAAAGGACTTCCTAAGCAGAGCCCTGGAGAAGAGTGAAGGGATAACCCGAACTATGGTTAAGAATTGGGGCCTAGTGGCATGGCAAGCAAATATGCTGTCTCTCCATTCGTCACTGAGAGGCCTTACCTGAGGACTGGGCTCAGGCTGAGGGTCACAATGTGTGTTTGTAACCAAGTGGCCCGCAAGCATGGGCGGGGCCTCATGGGCCACACTGGTTTCAAGTACACTGAACCTTGGACAACATGCCAACCACAAGGTTTCTTTGCCATGGGGAAAGAGTTCTGATTTCTGCATTATTTTCAAACCCGGGCCCTGATTGGAGATAAGGTCTAGGTTATGAAGCCTGAAAACCGAGATTGAGAAGAGATGACGACCTAAGGCCATGGCGGGTCCCGATGTGCTCAGTGTGCGGCCAGCTGTCTGGGTGGGGCCAGGAAGTCCAGGCTCAGGCTGTGTCAGAAAGGGCATTAGTGCCCAGGTCAGCCTATATATTTGGCGTACAGTTGAATGCCGTGCAGGTTGATCCTCATTGGGGGTTTCTGGGTAGCCCCAGAGGGCAATGTTTTTCTTCTGGAGGGCAGGCAGAGTGCTGAATTGTAGTTCTTGATTGCCAATCTTGAGGGATTGTGGGCCAGTAGTCTGAGGACGGAAGTCTGAGAAGACAAGCTAGGCCTAGGTTTCTGGCTGAGACCAGAATCGAGATCTCGTGCATCAGACCCATGGCGGGTCTGATGTGTTCAGTGTGCGGTCAACTGTCTGGGTGTTGGTCAGGAGGTCCGGGCTCAGGTTCTGTCAGACAGTGCATAAGTGCCCAGGTTTGACTTTATAATTTGGGTACATTCGAGTGCCGTGTCGATTTTTCCTCCTTTTTGCTGCCTGCGCAGCTAATTAGGCAATATATATTTTCTAGAGGGCAGGCAGAGTGCTTCATTGTCGGTCCGTAATTGCCAAACGTGAAGGCTTCGGCGCCAAGAGTGTGAGGACGGAAGTCTGAGATCATAAGCTAGAATACGGTTTCAGGGTGAGGGCACGGCAGGTACCCCCTGCAGTTCTTAACCTATATCACATGCCTTTGAATTAAAGGCGAGGAACAGAAGTTGCCTCAGGTTGGAGTTTCTGTGCCTGACGGCCCCTTCATGAAGGGAGCGAAATCTCGAGGCCCTGGAGGTTTTCCCACGTTGGGAGTTGTGGGAAGCCCCCTTCAAGGATTCCTTCTGCGGGAAAATTGAGACCTGTTGGACAGCTCCAGGACGTCCCATATGGAATGACTCCAGAACACCGTTTGAGGATGGATGGCTGGGAAGCCAGCCTCGCATTCCAATTGTCTCCTAGCAACAAGACAGTTTAGATCTTATGGATCTGCGGGAGCAACCGGGGAGGCTGAGTTTAAATGGACTTTCCTGAGGATGGGTCTAATGTGTGTTTGTGTCCATGAGGGCCTTGGAATGGGGCGGTGGCACCGGGACCCTGAAGTATATTCCGAAGCTTTTGACACAGCTCCCATGCACACGTTTCCTTGTGGAGACGATATTTGTTCTTATGGTGCCTCAAGAAAACCCCTATGCTGGAATTGGAATCCAGGCTTTTGAGGAGACATGCCTGTAAAACAAAGCAAAGGATCCGATAATGGCCTAGGGTCCTGTCTGGTTCAATCTTCTTCTCTGGGGACATCCATCTATGGTATGAGTGGAGGTAGATGCTCAGCTGGTGTCAGACCACACTTTTTTTTGTCCTGGGCGACCTATACTATTGGGATGGCCTCCGGGGCTTTGGAGGTTTCTCCTAATTTATACGATTTTGGACAATGGAATGGGCAGAATTCCCATGGATTAGGTAGGCACAGTCCAAATGTGAGGCTCCAGGGGCCCCAGCCTGGAGGGTGTGTGGCCCAGGACTTTGAGGACAGAAGTCTGAAAACACAAACTCAGCTTAGGTTTGAGGACGTAGGTATGGCATGCCCGATCTACAAGCCATGGGGAGAACTCTTCACGATATGAAGAATGAGCGAGTCTGAGGCGCTTGCTCAGGCTTTTGTCTCTGGATTTTGTACCAGCGATGGCCCTGGAATGTTGGGTAGGCCTCATGGGCCATGGACGAATCTTCCCTCTCTGTGGATTTGGCTCGATCCCAATTGTTTTTTTCGTCAATCTGTGGGATGGGAGGACTCCTTTCAGGTTTGTTACCTCAGGTGTCCCACCAAAAGAGGAATTCCAAAGCAGAGCCCTTGGGAAGAGTGAAGGGACAACCCGAACTATGGTTAAAAATTGGGGCTTCGGGGCATGGCAAGCCCAATATGCTGTCTCTCCATCCAGCCACTGAGAGGCCTGACCTGAGGACTGGGCTCAGGCTGAGGGTCACAATGTGTGTTTGTGACCAATGTGGCCCGCAAGCATAGGCGGAGCCTCATGGGCCACACTGGATTCAACGACACTGAACGTTGGACAACATGCCAACCAAATGGTTTCTTGCCATGGGGAAAGAGTTCTGATTTCTGCATCATTTTCAAACCCGGGCCGTGATTGGAGATAAGGTCTAGGTTCTGAAGCCTGAAAACCGAGGTTGAGAAGTGATGACGACCTAAGGCCATGGCGTGTCTGATGAGCTCAATGTGCGGCTAGCTGTCTGGGTGGGGCCAGGAGGTCCAGGCTCAGGCTGTGTCAGAAATGGCATTAGTGCCCAGGTCAGCCTATATATTTGGGGTACAGCCGAATGGAGCGCAGGATGATCATCATTTGGGGTTTCTGGTTAGCCCCAGAGGGCAATGTTTTTTTTCTTCTGGAGGGCAGTCACAGTGCTGCATTGTAGTTCTGGATTGCCAAACTGGACGGCTTGTAGGCCAGTAGTCTGAGGATGGAGTCTGAGAACACAAGCTAAGCCTAGGTTTCTGGTTGACGATATGGCAGGCACAATCTACAGACCTGAATCGAGATCTCTTGCATCTGATGTCAGGGCGAGGATCAGACGATCACTCAGGTTGGACTTTCTGTCCCTGATGGCCCCTTCTTGAAGGGGTTGGTTGATCACAAGGCCATGGCGGTTTTTTTCCACGATGGGAGTTGAGAGAAGCTCCCAACTGCAAAGATTCTTCTGCAGGACATTTGAAACCTGTTGGTTGCTCCTGGCCAACGATTCCGGGCAGGGTTCTAAGGATGGATGGCTGGGTAGCCCACCTCGCATTCCAATTGTCTCCAAGCAACAAGACAGGTTAGATCTGCTGGATCTGGGGGAGAAAACGAGGAGCCTAAGTTGAAATGGAGTCTCCCGTGGATGTGTCCTAATATGTCTTTGTGTCTATGGAGACCTTGGAAAGAAGCGGTGGCACAGGGGCCCTGAAGGGTTCTCCTAAACAGAGGGTTTGACACAGCTCCAATGTGCAATGTTTTTCGTCTGGAGGGCAGGCAGAGTGCTGCATTGTAGTTCTGGATTGCCAAACTGGAGGGCTTGTGGGCCCGTAGGCAGAGGACGGAATTCTGAGAACCGAAGGTAGGCCTAGGTTTCTGGGTGAGGTTATGGCAGGCACAATCTACAGACCTGAATCGAGACCTCGTGCATCTAAAGTCAGGGCGAGGATCAGACGATCGCTCAGTTTGGACTTTCTGTCCCTGATGGCCCCTTCTTGAAGGGGTGGGTGGATCACGAGGCCTTGGGGGTTTTCCCATGACGGGAGATGTGAGAAGCTCCCAACTGCAAAGATTCTTCTGCAGGACAATTGAGACATGTTGGTTGGCTCCAGGCCAATGATTCCGAGCAGGGTTCTAAGGATGGATGGCTGGGTAGCCCACCTTGCATTCCAATTGTCTCCAAGCAACAAGACAGGATAGATCTGCTGGATATCGGGGAGCACCCGAGGAGGCTGAGTTGAAAATGGACTCTCCCTGGATGTGTCCTAATATGTCTTTGTGTCTATGGAGACTTTGGAATGAAGTGGCGGCACTGGAGCCCTGAATGGTTCTCCTAAGCAGAGGCTTTGACACAGCTCCAATGTGCAAGTTTCCCATGTGTACATGAGATTTGTTCTGACGGTGAGTCAAGAAACAGCCATATGCTGGTATTGAAATCCAGGCCTCTGAGGAGAAATGCCTGGAAAACAAAGCAAGGGATCCGAATAGTGCCTAGGGGCCTGTTCGTTCCTTTTTACTTCTGGGGACATCAGTCTACGGGTCTGAGTGCATGTAGGTGCTCAGATGGGCTCAGATTGCCCCTGTTTGTCCTGGGAAGCCACAACTATTGGGATGGCCTCAGGGACTTTGGAGGTTTATACTCTTAGTAGGGTTTTGGCCATTGGAATGGGCACATACAATTCCCTTGGAGAGGGCAAGCACAGTCCTCAGGTTTGGCTCCAGTGGCCTGAGCTTGTAGGGTGTGTAGGCCAGAGCTGTTTGGACAGTTGTCTGAAAACACAAACTCGGCTTATGTTCGGGTCATAGGTATGGCAGGAATGATCTACAGACCATGAGGAGAACTCTTTGGGATATGAAAAAAAGGGCGAGTGTGAGGCTCTTGCTCAAGTTTTTTGTCTCTGGATATCGTGTCACTCATGGTCGTGAAATTTCCGGGTGACTTCATGGGAATTGGACGAGTCTTACTCTCTGGGGCTTTGGCCCCGTCCAAAGAGTTTGGGGTCATTGTGTGGAATGGAAGAGGTCTGTTTTGTTGTTGTTCTTGATTTGTTTTTTTTTTTTTTTTTACAACCTCAGGTGGCCCACCAAATGAGGGATTCCAGAGTAGAGCCCTGGGTATTGGTGACTGGACAACCAGAAATCTGGTCAAAAATTGGGGCCTAGGGACATGTCAAGCCCATGATGACATCTAAGGGTCCAGCCACCGAGAGGACTTACTAGAGGACAGGACTCACTCTGAGGGTCACAATGCGTGTTTATGCCCCGGTCGCACTCAAGAATGGGCGGGGCCTCAGGGTGAATGCTGGTTTTTCCTACACTGAACGTTGGACAACATGCAAACCACAAGGTTTCTTGGCATGGGTAAGGAAGAGTTCTGATTTCTGCATCACAGTCACCCCTGGGCAGTGATTGGAGATAAGGTCTAGGTTCTGAAGCCTGAAAACTGAGGTAGGGAAGAGATGATGACCTAAGGCCATGGCAGGGTCTGATGTGCTCAGTGTGCGGTCAGCTGTCTGGGTGTTGGTCAGGAGGTCCGGGCTCAGGTTGTGTCAGACAGTGCATTAGTGCCCAGGTTAGACTCTATATTTTGGGTACGTTCGAGTGCCGTGTAGGTTTTTTTCCTCCTTTAAGCTGCCTGGGCAGCTCATTAAGCAATATATTTTTTCTAGAGGGCAGGCAGAGTGCTTCATTGTCGGTCCGGAATTGACAAAAATGAGGGATTCGGGGCCAGGAGTGTGAGGACGGAAGTCTGAGATCAAAAGCTAGACTTCGGTTTCATGGTGAGGGCATGGCAGGTACCCCCCTGCAGATCTGAAAGAATATCTCATGCATCTGATGACAGGGCGAGGATCAGACGTTGGCTCAGTTTGGAGTATCTGTGCCTGATGGCCCCTTCATGAAGGGAGCGGAATCTCGAGGCCCTGGAGGTTTTCCCACGTTGGGAGTTGTGGGAAGCCCCCTTCAAGGATTCCTTCTGCGGGACAATTGAGACCTGTTGGACAGCTCCAGGACATCCCATATGGAAATACTCCAGAGCACCGTTCGAGGATGGATGACTGGGAATCCCGCCTCGCATTCCAATTGTCTCCTAGCAACAAGATAGTTTAGATCTGATGGATCTGCGGGAGCAACCAGGGTGGCTGAGTTGAAATGGACTTTCCTGAGGATGGTTCCTAATGTGTGTTTGTGTCCATGAGGGCCTTGGAATGGGGCAGTGGCACCTGGACCCTGAAGTGTTCTCCTAAGCTTCTGGCATAACTCCCATGCACACGTTTCCTTGTGGAGACGAGATTTGTTTTATGGTGCCTCAAGAAAACCCCTATGCTGGTATGGGAATCCAGGCTTTTGAGGAGACATGCCTGTAAACCTACGCAAAGGATCCGATATAGGCCTAGGGTCCTGTCTGGTTCAATCTTCTCCTATGGGGACACCCATCTATGGTATGAGTGGAGGTAGATGCTCAGCTGGTGTCAGACCGCCCTTCTTTGTCCCGGGCGACCTACACCATTGGGATGGCCTCCGGGGCTTTGGAGGTTCTCTTAATTTGTACGATTTTGGACAATGGAATGGGCAGAATTCCCAGGATTGTGTAGGCACAGTCCTAATATGTGGCTCGAGGGACCCAGCCTAGAGGGTGTGTGTGCCCAGGAGTTTGAGGACAGAAGTCTGAAAACACAAACTCAGCTTAGGTTTGGGGGACGTAGGTATGGCACGCCCGATCTACAAACCATGGGAAGAACTCTTCAGGATATGAAGAATGAGCGAGTCTGAGGCGCTTGCTCAGGCTTTTGTCTCCGGATTTTGTATCAGCAATGGCCCTGGAATGTTGGGTAGGCCTCATGGGCCATGGCCGAATCTCACTCTCGGTGGATTTGGCCCGATCCCAATTGTTTTTTTTCGTCAATCTGTTGGAGGGAGGACTCCTTTCAGGGATGTTACATTAGGTGTCCCACCAAAAGAGGAATTCCAAAGCAGAGCCCTGGGGAAGAGTGAAGGGACAACCCGAACTATGGTTAAAAATTGGGGCCTAGGGGCATGGCAAGCCCTATATGCTGTCTCTTCATCCAGCCACTGAGAGGCCTTACCTGAGGACTGGGCTCAGGCTGAGGGTCACAATGTGTGTTTGTGACCAATGTGGCCCGAGATCGTCATCTCTTCTCAACCTCGGTTCGTTTTCAGGCTTGAACCTAGACCTTATCACCAATCACGGCCCCGGGATTGAAAATGATGCAGAATTCAGACCTCTTTCCCCATGGCAAGAAACCTTGTGGTTGGCATGTTGTTCAAGGTTCAGTGTCGTTGAAACCAGTGTGGCCCAAGAGGCCCCGCCCATGCTTGCGAGCCACATTGGTCACAAACATTCCACGGCCATCGCTGATCCAAAATCCAGAGACAAAAGACTGAGCACGCGCCTCAGACTCGCTCATTCTTCATATACTGAAGAGTTCTTCAGATAAGAACCTACACGGCACTCGAAGGCACCCAAAATATATAGTGCAGTGTCTGTCAACCTGAGCCCGGACCTCGTAACCAACACCCAGACAGCTGACCTCACACTGAATACAGCAGACCCGCCATGGCCTTAGGTCATCATCTCTTCCCAACCTCAGTTTTCAGGCTTCAGAACCTAGACCTTATCTCCAATCACTGCCCAGGGGTGACTGTGTAGCAGAAATCAGAACACTTCCTTACCCATGGCAAGAAACCTTGTGGTTGGCATGTTGTCCAACGTACAGTGTAGGAGAAACAAGCATTCACCCTGAGGCCCCGCCCATTCTTGAGTGCGACGAGGGTATAAACACGCATTGTGTCCCTCAGCGTGAGTGCTGACCTCTAGTACATCCTCTCAGTGGCTGGACCATTACATGTCATAATGGGCTTGACATACCCTATGCCCCAATTTTTAACCAGATTTCTGGTTGTTCCAGTCGCCCCTCCCCAGCGCTCTACTCTGGAATCCCTCATTTGGTGGGACACCTGAGGTTGAAAAGCAAAACAAAACAAATCAACAACAATAGAACAACGGATTTCTTCCATCCCACAGAATGACACCAAACTCTTTGGACGAGGCCAAGCCCCCAGAGAGTAAGACTCGTCCATTTCCCATGAAGTCACCCGGAAATTTCACGACCATGAATGTTACGATATCCAGAGACTAAAATTTGAGCAAGAGCCTCACACTCGCCCTTTTTTCATATCTCGACGAGTTCTCCTCATGGTCTGTATATCAGACCTGCCATACCTATGACCCGAAACATAAGCTGAGTTTGTGTTTTCAGACAACTGTCCAAACAGCCCTGGCCTACAACCCCTACAGGCTCAGGCCCCTGGAGCCAACCTGAGGACTGTGCTTGCCCTCTCGAAGGGAATTGTATGTGACCATTCCAATGGCCACAACCCTACTAATAGGATAATCCTCCAAAGTCCCTGCGGCCATCCAAATATTTGTGGCATCCCCGGACAAACAGGGGCAATCTGGGCCATCTGAGCACCTACCGGCACTCAGACCCGGAGACTGATGTCCCCAGAGGTAAAAAGGAACGAACAGGCCCCTAGACACCTATCGGATCCATTGCTTTGGTTTCCAGGCATCTCTCCTCAGAGGCCTGGATTTCAATAACAGCATATGGCTGTTTCTTGACTCACCCATCAGAACAAATCTCATCCACACATGGGAAACTTACACGATGGAGCTGTGTGAATTCCTCTCTTTAGGAGAAACCTTCAGGGCCCCAGTGCCACCGCTTTATTCCAAGTTCTCCATAGACACAAAATCATATTAGGACACATCCACGGGAGAGTCCATTTCAACTCAGCCTCCTCGGTTACTCTCCCAGATCCGGCAGATCTAACCTGTCTTGTTGCGTGGAGACAATTGGAATGCGAGGTGGCCTACCCAGCCATCCATCCTTAGAACCCTGCTCGGAATCGTCCTGGATCCAAACAACAGGTCTCAATTGTCCTGCAGAAGAATCTTTGCAGATGTGATCTTCGCAGAACTCCCATCTTGGGAAAAACCCCATGGCCTCGTGATCCACCCCCCCCTTCAAGAAGGGGCCATCAGTGACAGAATGTCCTACCTGAGCGATCGTCTATCCTCGCCCTGACTTCAGATGCACGATATTTCGTTTCAGGTCTGTAGATTGTGCCTGCCATATCCTCACCCAGAAACCTAGGCCTAGCTTGGGTTCTCAGACTTCCGTCCTCAGACTCCTGGACCACAAGCCTTCCAGTTTGGCAATCCAGAACTACAATGCAGCACTCTGCCTGTCCTCCGGAAGGAAAACATTGCCCTCTCGGGCTACCAAGAAACCCCAAATGAGGATCAACATGAACACACCATTCTGCTGCTGTAACCCAAATATATACGCTGACCTGGGCACTAATGCCCTTTCTGACACAGCCTGAGCCTGGACCTCCAGGCCCCACCCAGACTGCTGGCCTCACAATGAGCACATCGGACCCGCCATGGCCTTAGGTCGTCATCACTTCTCAACCTCGGTTTTCAGGCTTCAGAACCTAGACATTATCTCCAATCACGGCCCGGGTTTGAAAATGATGCAGAAATGAGAACTCTTTCCCCGTGGCAAGAAACCTTGTGGTTGGCATGTTGTCCAAGGTTCAGTGTAGTTGAAACCAGTGCGGCCCAAGAGGCCCCCCCATGCTTGTGGGTCACATTGGTCACAAACACATATTGTGACCTTCAGCCTGAGCCCAGTCCTCAGGTAAGGCCTCTCGGTGCCTGGATGGAGAGACAGCATATTGGGCTTGCCATGCCCCTGGGCCCCAATTTTTTAACCATTGTTCGGGTTGACCCTTCACTCTTCCCCAGGGCTCTGCTTTGGAATTCCTCTTTTGGTGGGACTTCTGAGGTAACAAACCTGAAAGAAGTCCTCCCATCCCACAGACTGAAGAAAAGCAATTGGGATTGGGCCATATCCACAGAGAGCATGATTCGTCCATGGCCCATGAGGCCTCCCCAACATTCCACGGCCATCGCTGATACAAAATCCTGAGACAAAAGCCTGAGCATGTGCCTCAGACTCGCTCATTCTTCATATCCTGAAGAGTTCTTCAGATAAGAACCGACACGGCACTCGAATGCACCCCAAAAATATAGTCTAACCTGGGCACTAATGCACTCTCTGACAACCTGAGCCCGGACCTCGTGTCCAACACCCAGACAGCTGACCGCACACTGAGCTCATCAGACCCGACATGGCCTTAGGTCATAATCTCTTCCCTACCTCAGTTTTCAGGCTTCAGAACCTAGACCTTATGTCCAATCACGGCCCAGGGGTGACTGTGATGCAGAAATCAGAACTCTTCCTTACCCATGGCAAGAAACCTTGTGGTTGGCATGTTGTCCAACGTTCAGTGTAGGAGAAACCAGCATTCACACTGACTGAGCCCCCGCCCATTCTTGAGTGCGACGAGGGCATAAACACGCATTGTGTCTCTCAGCGTGAGTCCTGTCCAGTAGTACTTCCTCTCAGTGGCTGGACCATTAGATGTCATAATGGGCTTGACATGTCCCTAGACCAGAATTTTTAACCAGATTTCTGGTTGTCCAGTCGCCCCTCCCCCAGGGCTCTACTCTGGAATCCCTTATTTGGTGGGACACCTGAGGTTGAAAAACAAAACAAAACAAATCAACAACAACAGAACAACGGACTTCTTCCATCCCACAGAATGACCACAAACTCTTTGGACGGGGCCAAACCCCCAGAGAGTAAGACTCGTCCATTTCCTATGAAGTCACCCGGAAATTTCACGACCATGAGTGTTACGATATCCAGAGACAAAAACTTGAGCAAGAGCCTCACACTCGCCCTTTTTTTCATATCCCGAAGAGTTCTCCTCATGGTCTGTAGATGAGTCAGTCCTGCCATACCTATGACCCGAAACATAAACCGAGTTTGTGTTTTCAGACAACTGTCCAAACAGCCCTGGCCTACACACCCTACAGGCAAAGCCCCTAGAGCCAAACCTGACGACTGTTCTTGCCCTATCCAAGGGAATTTTATGTGCCCATTCCGAAGGCCACCACCCTACTAATAGGATAAACCTCCAAAGTCCCTGAGGCCATCCAAATATTTGTGGCATCCCAGGACAAACAGGGGCAATCTGGGCCCTTCTGAGCACCTACCTGCACCTAGAACCGAAGACTGATGTCCCCAGTGGTAAAAAGGAACCATCAGGCCCCTAGGCACCTATCGGATCCATTGCTTTTGTTTCCAGGCATCTCTCCTCAGAGGCCTGGATTTCAATAACAGCATATGGCTGTTTCTTGACTCACCCATCAGAACAAATCTCATCCACACATGGGAAACATGCATGATGGAGCTGTGTGAATGCCTCTCTTTAGGAGAACACTTCAGGGCCCCAGTGCCACCGCTTCATTCCAAGGTCTCCATAGACATAAAATCATATTAGATCACATCCACGGGAGAGTCCATTTCAACTCAGCCTCCTCGGTTGCTCTGCCAGATCCAGCAGATCTAACCTGTCTTGTTGCGTGGAGACAATTGTAATGCGAGGTGGCCTACCCAGCCATCCATCCTTAGAACCCTGCTCGGAATCGTTGTCCTGGATCCAAACAACAGGTCTCAATTGTCCTGCAGAAGAATCTTTCCAGTTAGGAGCTTCTCAGAACTCCCATCCTGGGAAAACCCCCATGGCCTCGTGATCCACCCCCCCCCTTCAAGAAGGGGCCATCAGGGACAGAATGGCCAACCTGAGCGATCGTCTGATCCTCGCCCTGGCTTCAGATGCACGAGATCTCGATTCAGGTCTGTAGATTGTGCCTGCCATATCATCACCAAGAAACCTATGCCTAGCTTTGGTACTCAGACTTCCGTCCTCAGACTACTGGCCCACAAGCCCTCCAGTTTGGCAATCCAGAACTACAATGCAGCACTCTGCCTGCCCTCCAGAAGAAAAACATTGCCCTCTGGGGCTACCCAGAAACCCCAAACGAGGATCAACCTGCACGCCATTCGGCTGTACCCCAAATACATAGGCTGACCTGGGCACTAATGCCCTTTCTGACACAGCCTGAGCCTGGACCTCCTGGCCCCACCCAGACAGCTGGCCTCACACTGAGCACATCATGGAAAGAGACTCCAACCTGACCCAACGGCTGATATTCGCCTTGACTTCAGATGCACGAGATCTTGATTAAGCTCTTCAGATTGTACCTGCTGTGCCCTCACCCCAAAACCTAAGCATAGCTAGTATACTCAGACTTCTGTCCTCACTCTCCTGGACCACACGCCCTCCATTTTGGGATTTCTGATGAATCCGTGCTGCACTCTGCCTGCCCTCTAGAAGAAAAACGTTGCCCTATGGGTCTACCCAGAAACCTCAAATGAGGATAAACCTGCATGCCACTCAACTGTACACCAATTATATCGTCTAGCCTGTGCACTAATGCCCTGTCTGACACAACCTGAGGCCTGAATTCCCAACCGACACCCTGACAGCTTGCCGTACGCTGAGAACATCTCAACCGCCATGGCCTTAGGTTGCCATCTCTTTCCAACCTGGTTTTCAGGCTACAGAAACCTAGACCTTATCTCTACTCATTTCCCATGGGTGAACGTGATGCAGAAATCATAACTCCTCCTTCCCTCTCGCCAGAATCTTGTGGTTGGCATCTTATACAAAGTTCAGTGTAGGACCCCTGCAGGGCCTACAGGAGTAGGAGTAGGGCCCCTGAGGGTAGTGTAGGGTCCCTGAGGCCCTGCCCATGCTTAAGAGCTGCGGTGGGGCACAAACACACATTGGGACCCTCAGTTTTAAACCCTGTCCTCAAGTAAAAGCCTCTCAGTGGCTGGACCATGAGCCCGCATATGGGGCCTGCCATGCCCCAAGTCACCCAATCTTAACCAGAGGTAGAGACATCTAGTCACCCCTACTCAGGGCTCTGCTCTGGAATCCCTCTTTGGTGGGACATTTGAGGTAAGTAAACACAGAAAGGATTCCTCCCACCCACAGAATGACCCCAATCACTTGGGATCAGGACATCCCCAGAGAGAAAGACTCCTCCATGGCCCATGAGGCCAGCCCGACATTCCACGGCCACTATTGACACAAAATCCAGAGACATAAGCCTCACCCTTAGGTCATAGCCCAAAAAATTCTCCTCATAGTCTGTAGATCGGGCCTGCCATACCTACGTCCCCAAACCGTGTTTTCAGACTTCTATCCTGACATCCCTGTCCCACACAACCTCCAGTCTGAGGCCCCTGGAGCCACACCTCAGGACTGAGCCTGCCCTCTCCAAGGAAATTCTTCCCATTCCATTGGCCACAACCCTACAGATTAGGGGAAACCTCCAAAGTCCCAGAGGCCATTCCAATAGTGTAGGCCGCCCAGTACAAAGAGGGGTGATCTGTCACAAGCTGAGGAACGACCTCAACTCACCCGTAGACAGATATCCCAAGAGAAATGTATTAAACTGGACAGGCCCCTAGAACGTAATTGGTTCCAATGCTTTTGTTTCTAAGCATCTCTCCTCAGAGGCCTGTTTTCCAATACCAGCATATGGGGGATTCCAGAGATACCAATCAGAGCAAATCTTGTCTCCACATGGGAAACTTATCCTTTGGAGCTCTGTAAAAACCTCCAGTTAGGAAAAACCTTCAGGTAACCGGAGCCACTGCCCTATTCCAAGGGCTCCATGGACACAAACCCGCATTATGACCATTCGGCAGGAGAGTACATTTCAACTCAGCCCCGTTGATTACTCCCCCAGAGCCAGAATATCAAACCTGCCTTGTCGCTAGGAGACAACTTGAATGCAAAGCAGACTCTCTAGGCATCCATCGTTGGAATCCTGCTCTGGCGCCGTTCCATATGGGATGTCCTGGGAGCCTTCCAACAGGTCTTGACTGTCCTGCAAAAGGAATCCTTGCAGATTGGAGCATCTCACAAACTCCTATCGTGGGAAAACCTACATGGCCTCATGAGATGCTCCCCTTTATAAAGGGGCCATCATGGACAGAAACTCCAACCTGAGCCAAATTCTGACCCATTGCTTTGGTTTCTATGTATCTCTCCTCAGAGGCCTGGTTTCCAATATCAGAATATGGGGGTTTCCTAAGGAAACAATCAGAACAGATCTCATCTCCACATGAGAAACTTGCTCTTTGGAGCTGTGTCAATACCTCAGGTTAGGAGGATCCTTCAGGGCGCTGGCACCATGGCCCAATTCCAAGGTCTCCAAGGACATAAACTTACATTATGATCCATCCTCAGGAGGGTCCATTTCAAATCAGCCCCCTCGGCTGCTCACCCAGAGCCAGCAGATCAAACCTGCCTTGTCACTAGGAGACAGTTGGAATGAGAGGTGGGCTGCCCAGGCATCCATCCTTAGAACCCTGCTCTGGAGAATTTCTTTATGGGACGTCTTGAATCCAACAAACCTGTCTTGAGTGTCTCGCAGAATGAATCCTTGCGGTTTGAAGCATCACACACAATCCCACTGTGAGAAAACCTCCATTTCCTCATGATGCCCCACACCTTCATAAATTGGCCATCATGGACAGAAACTCCATCCTAAGCCAAAGTCTGATCCGCGCCCTGAATTCAGAAACACGAGATCTCGATTCAGCACTTGAGAGTGTGCCTGCTGTGCCCTCGCCCCGAAACCTAAGCCTAACTTGTGTTCTCAGACTTCCGTCTTCACAATCCTGGCCACACCCCTCCAGTTTGGCAATTCTGGAGACACAATGCAGCACACTGCCTGCCCTTCAGAAGAAAAATGTTGCCCTATAGGGCTAACCAGAAACGCCAAATGAGTAACAACCTGCATGCCACTCGACCATACCCCAATTATACAATCTAGCCTGTTCACTAAAGCCCTGTCTGACACGGCCTGAAGGCAGACCTCCAGTCCAACACCCAGACAGCTGGCCGTACACTGAGCATATCAAACCCACAATGGCTTTCGGCCATCGTCTCTACCCAACCTCAGTTTTCACCTTCAGAACCTAGAACTTATCTCCACTCACTGCTCAGGAGTGAACGTGATACAAGAATCAGAACTTCTCCTTCGCCATGGCAAGAAACCTTGTGGTTGGCATGTTGTCCAACGTTCATTGTAGGAGAAAGCAGCATGGACTATGAGGCCCCACCTATCCCTGAGGGCTACAATTTGCACAAACAAACATTGTGACCATCAGCGTGAGACCTATCCTCATGTAAAGCCTCTTAGTGACTGGAACAACAGCCCACATATGGGGCTTGCCAAGCCCCTAGTCCCCCAATCTCAACCAGAGTTAGAGATGTCTAGTCACCCCTACTCAGGGCACTGCTCTGGAATCCCTCTATGGTGGGACACCTGAGGTAAAAAAAAAAAAAAATACAGAAAGGACTCTTCCCATCCACAGAATGATCCCAACCACTTGGGATCAGGCCAAATCACCAGAGAAAGACTTGTCCATGGCCCTTGAGGACACCCCGACCTTCCACGGCCACCGTAGGCACAAAATCCAGAGCCAAAAGCCTGAGCAAACGCCACATACTCGCCCTTTGTTCATAGCCCGGAAAATTCTCACGGTCTGTAGATCGAGCCTTCATACATACATCCCCAAACCTAAGCTGAGTTTGTGTTTTCAGACTTCTGTCCCCACAGTCCTGGCCCACACACCATCCAAGCTGGGGCCCCTGGAGCCACACCTGAGGACTGTGGCTTCCCTCTCCAGGGGAATTCTGCCATTTCCATTGGCCACAACCCTATAGATTAGGAGAAACCTCCAAACTCCCGGAGGCCATCCCAATAGCGTTGGCTGCCCAGGACAAACAGGGATGATCTTTCACAAGTTAGGAAACTACCTCCACTCAGACCCAGACACAGATATCCCCATAGAATAAGATTGAACTGGACAGGCACTTAGGCCCTAATCAGATCCATTGCTTTTGTTTCCAGGCATCTCTCCTCAGAGGCCTGGTTACCAATACGAGCATATGGGGGATTACTGAGGCACTCATAGAAAAATCTCGTCTCCACATAGGAAATGTACTCTTTGGAGCTCTATAAAAACCTCTGTTTAGGAGAATCTTTCAGGGTCCCGGATCAAGCACCCCATTCCAAGATCTCCATGGACTTAAACCCACATTATGATCTATCCTCGGTAGAGTCCATGTCAACTCATCCCCCTTGGTTTCTCCCCCAGGGCCTGCAGATCAAACCTGCCTTGTTGCTAGGAGACAACTAGAATGGGAGGCGGGCTGCCCAGGCATCCATCCTTAGAACCCTACTCTGGAGTCGTTCCATATGGGACATCCTAGAGCCATCCAACAGGTCTCAAGTGTCCCACAGAAGGAATCTTTGCAGTCTGGTGCATCTCACAACTCCCATTGTGGGAAAATCTTCATGGCCTCTTGAGACGCTCCACTTTATAAAGGGGCCATCATGGACAGAAACTCCAACCTGAGCAAACGTCTGATATTCGCCCTGGCTTCAGGTGCATGAGATCTTGATTCAGCTCTGCAGAGTGTGCCTTCTGTGCCCTCACCCCAAAAACTAAGCCAAGCTTGTGTTCTCAGACTACCGCCCCCTCACACCCCTGGCCCAAAAGCCCTACAGTTTGGCAATACTGGGGCCACAATGCAGCACTCTGCCTGCCCTCCAGAAGAAAAACGTTGCCTTATGGAGCTACCTAGAAACCCGAATGAGGATCAACTGAACACCACTCGACTGCACCCCAAATATACAGCCTACTCTGTCTAATGCCCTGTCTGACACAGCATGTGCCCACACCTCCAGACCTACGCTCAACAGCTAGCCACACACTGAGTTCATTGTACCCATCAGGTCCTTAGGTCTTCATCTCTTCCCAACCTCGATTTTCGGGTTTCAGAACCTAGACCTAAACTCCAATCACTGTCCAGGGGTGAACGTGATGCAGAAAATCACAACTCTTCCTTCGCCATGACCGGAAACCTTGTGGTTGGCATATTCTCCAACGTTCAGTGTACGAGAATCCAGCGTGGCCCATGAGGCCCTTCCCATGCTTGAGGGCCTTGTTGGGCACAAATAGGCATTGTGACCCTCAGCATGAGCCCTGTCCACAAGGAAGACCTCTCAGTGTCTGAATCAAGAGCCCACATATTGGACTTGCCATGCCCCTAGGCCCCCAAACTTAAACAGAGCTGGGGTTATCCAGTTGTCCATCCCAAGGACTCTGCTCTGGAATCCCTCTTTTATTGACACACATGAGGTACATAAAATAAAATAAAAAAACAGAAAGGACTCCTCCCATCCCACAGAATGTACCTAAAAACTCTTGGGATTGTGTCAAATCCTCAGAGAAGGAAAGCCGTCCACAACCCATGAGGCCACGCCAGCTTTCGACCCACATTGTTGACACAAATCCAGAGTCAAAACCTGAGCAAGCACCTCAAACTCACCCTTTTTCATATCCCGAAGTGTTATCACGGTCTGTAGATTGGGCGTGCCATAACTATGTCCCCAATCCTAAGTGGAGTTTGTGTTTTCAGACTTTTGTCCAAATATCCCTGGACCCCACACGCTCCACACTTGGGTCCCTGGAGCCACACCTCAGGACTGTGCTTCCCTTTCAAGAGAATTCTTCCCATTCCATTGGCCACAACCTTGCAAATTAGGAAAAACCTCCAAAGTTACCGAGGCCATCCCATAAGTGTAGGCCGCCCAGGACAAAGAGGTGTGATCTCAAACCAGCTGAGCAACTACCTCCACTCAGACAAAAGATGTCCCCAGAGAAGAATATTGAACCGGACAGGCCCCTAGGCCCTAATCAGATCCATTGCTTTGGTTTCCAGGCATCTCTCCTCAGAGGCCTCTCATTTCCAATACCAGCAAATGGTGGTTTCCTGAGGCACCAATAAGAACAAATCTCGTCTCCCCATGGAAAACTTGCTCATTGGAGCTTTGTTATAACCTCTGGTTAGGAGAATCCTTCAGGGCCCTGGTGCCACTGCCCCATACCAAGGTCTCAATGGACTCAAACCAACATTAAGACCATCCTCAGGAAAGTCCATTTCAACTCATTTAAGACCATCCTCAGGAAAGTCCATTCCAACTCAGCCCCCACTGATGCTACCCCAAGCCAGCAGATCAAACGTTTCTTGTTGCTAGGAGACAATTGGAATTGAGGCTGTCTGCCCAGGCATCCATACTTAGAACCCAGTTCGGGAAAAATACCTTATGAGACGTCCTGGAGCCATCCAACAAATCTTAATTGTCCCACAGAAGGAATCCTTGCGGTTTGGAGCATCTCACAACTCTAATAGTGGGAAAACCCCCCATGGCCTCATAATGCCCCCCCCCTTCATGAAGGGGGCCAACATGGACAGAAACTCCAACCAGAGCCAAAGTCTGATCCTCGACCTGACTTCAGACTCATGAGTTCTCAATTCAGCTCTGCAGAGTGTGCCTGCCATTTCCATTCCCCGAAACCTAAGCCTAGCTTGTGTTCTCAGACTTCCGTCCTCACTCTCCTGGCCCACAAGCCCTCCAGTTTGGGAATTCCGAAGCCACAATGCAGCACTCTGCCTGCCCTCCAGAAGAAAAACTTTGCCCTATGCTGCTAATAAGAAACCCCAAATGATTATCTAATGCATGCCACTCGACTGTAAAGCAATTATACAGCCTACCCTGAATACTAATGCCCTGTCTGGCACAGCCTGAGACAAGACATCCCAAACGACACCTAGACAGCTGGCTCCAACCTGGACACAAGGGACCTGCTATGGCTGTAGTTCGTCATCTCTTCCCAACCTCGGTTTTCAGGCTTCAGAACCTAGACCTTATCTCCAATCACTGCACCAGGGGTGAACGTGATGCAGAAATTAGAATTCCTCCTTCCCCATGGCCAGAAACCTTGTGGTTGGCATGTTGTCCAACGTTCAATGTGGGAAAACCTGCATTGTCGGAAAGGCCCCGCCAGTGCTTGAGGGCCGCCTAGGGCACAGACATGCATTGTGACCTGTAGCGTGAGTCCCGTATTAAAGTAACGCCTCTCAGGGGCTGGACCAAGATCCTGCATATGGGGCTTGTCATATCCATAGGCCCCCCAGGCTTAACCAGAGAGCGAGTATTCCAGTTGTCAGTACCCACTGCTATGCTCCAGAATCCCTCTAATGGGGGGACACATGAAGCAGAAAAGAGGACTCTTCCCTTCCCACAGAATGACCCCAAACTCTTGGGGGCTGGACAAACTACCAGAGAGGGAGACTTCTACGACCCATGAGGCAACTCCTACATTAAACGGCCATTGTGGACAAAATATCCAGAGACAAAAGACTGAGCGACTGCCTCCCTCTCACCCTTCTTTCATATCCAGAGGAGCTCCCCTCACGGACTGTAGATCAGGCCTGCCATAACCTCGGCCCCAAACATGAGCTGAGTTTGGGTTTTTGGATGTCTGTCTGCACAGCCGTGGCCCACACCGCCTCCAGGCTGGGGTCTCTGGAGCCACACCAGAGAACTGTGCCTGCTCTCTCCTAAGAAAAACTGCCCGTTCCATTGACCACAGCTCTACAAAATAGTAGAAACCTCAAAATCCCCAAGGACATCCCACTACCGCAAGCCGCACTGGACAAACAGGGGCATTATGACACCAGCTGAGCAAACTACTACCTCCATGCAGACACACAGACTGATATCCGCAGAGACAGAAGATTGAACCAGACAGGCCCCTAGGCCCTATTATGAACTCTTGCTTTGGTGTCCAGGTATCACTCCTCAGAGGCCTGGGTTAGAAGACCAGCATATGGGGCTATCCTGAGGCACCAGACAGAACACCTCTCATCTCCACATGGAAAGCTTCCTTGTTGGAGTTGTGTCAAACCCTTCGGGTTGGAGAATCCTGCAGAGTCCCTTAGCTACTGCCACATTCCAAGGTCTCCATGGCCACCAACCCACATTATGACTCATCCTCAGGAAAGTCCATTTAAACTCAGCCTTCTGGGTAGCTCACCCAAGAGCCCGCAGATTGAGCGTGCCTTGTCTCGACCAGGCAATGGGAAGGTGAGTTG
The DNA here is from genome assembly GCF_011764305.1 of Mustela putorius furo. NCBI lineage: Eukaryota > Metazoa > Chordata > Mammalia > Carnivora > Mustelidae > Mustela > Mustela putorius. The sequence continues at coordinate 104,355 of NW_025421761.1, read as the reverse complement.
GCGTTTCTCGGCATCCATGCTTAGGCCCCTGCTCTCGAGTCTTTCTGTATAGGGCATCCTGGAACCATCCAATAGTACTCGACTGTCCTGAAGAAGGAAACTTTGAAGTTTGGAGCAGTTCACAACTCCCAGCGTAGGGTAACCTCCCTGGCCTCATGACGCCCCCACCCCCTTCAGGAAGTGGCCGTCACGGACACAAACTCCAGCTTGAGGCAACATCTGATACTCGACCTGACCTCAGATGCAGGAGATCTCGATTCAGCCTCTGCACAGTGGGCCCAAACCTTATGCTAACTTGTGTTTCAGACTTCCTTCCTCACACTCCTGGCAAACATGTCCTCAAGACTTGGAATTCTGGAACCAAAATGCAGCCCTATGCTGGCCCTCCAGAAGAAAAACGTTGCTCTATGGGGATCTCCATGAACCCCAAATGAGGATCAACCTGCTCGGTTCTCGAACTCACCCCAATTGGATTGTTCGGGTTGTCCATTCATCCCTCACCAGAGCTCTGCTTTGAAATCCCTCTTTTGGTGGGACTCCTGAGGTAACACAAAACTAAAAGGACTCCTCCCATCCTTCAGATTGACCCCAAAACAATTGGGATTGGACCAAATTCACAGAGAGGAAGTCTCGTCCATGGCCCATGAGGCCTCCCCGAGATTCCACAGCCATCGTTGACAACAAATCCAGAGACAAAAGTCTGAGCAAGCGCCTCACACTCGCTCTTTTGTCGTATCCCGAAGAGTTCTCCTCACGGTCTGTAGATCGGGCCTGCCATACCTACTTCCCAAACCTAAGCCGAGTTTGTGTTTTCAGACTTCTGTCCCCATATTCCTGGCCAACAGACCCTTCAGGCTGGGGCCCCTGGAGCCACACATCAGGACTGTGCCTGTCCATACCACGGGAATTCTTCCCATTCCATTGTCCACAATCGTACAAATTAGGAAAAACCTCCAGAGTCCCCAAGGACACCCCAATAATGTAGGCCGCCCAGGACAAACAAGGTTCATCTGAAACCAGCTGAGCATCTACCTCTACTCAGCGTAGATGGATGTCCCCAGAGAAGAAGATTGAATCATACAGGCCCCTAGGCCTGAATCATATTCATTGCTTTCGGTTACAGGTATCTCTCCTCAGAGGCCTGGTTTCCAATATTAGCATATGGGGATTTCATGAGGCAGCAATCAGAACAAATTTCTTCTCCACATGGGAAAATTATCCTTTGAAGATGTCTCAAAACCTCCAGTTAGGAGAATCCTTCAAGGCCTGTGTACCACTGCCCCATTACAAAGGTCTCCATAGACACAGAAACACAATAGGACCCATCCACAGGAGAGTCCATTTCAACTGAGTGTATTCGGTTGCTCCGAGAGATCCAGCAGATCTAACTTGTCTTGTTGCTAGGAGACAATTGGAATGTGAGGTGGCCTACCCTGCCATCCATCCTTAAAAAACCCTGCTCGGTATCTATCGCCTGGAGCCAACCAACAGGTCTCAATTGTCCTGCAGAAGAAACTTTGCAGTTGGGAGCTTCTCAGAACTCCCATCGTGAGAGAACCACCATGGCCACATGATCCCCCCCCCTTCATAAAGGGGCCATTAGGGACAGAATGTCCAACCTGAGCGATCGTCTGATCCTCGCCCTGACTTCAGATGCACGAGATCTTGATTCAGGTCTGTAGATTGTGTCTTCCATGTCCTCACCCAGAAACCTAAGCCTAGCTTGTTTCCTCAGACTTCTGTCCACAGACTACTGGCTCACAAGCCCTCCAGTTTGGCAATCCAGAACTACAATGCAGCACTCTACCTGCCCTGCAGAGGAAATAAATTGCCCTCTGGGGCTACCTAGAAAACCCAAATGAAGATCAACCTGCACGACACTTGGCTATTCCCAAAATATATAGGATGACCTGTGCAATAAAGCCCTTTCTGAAACAGCCTGAGCCTGGACCTCCTAGTCCCACCCAGACAGCTGGCTACAAACTGAGAAATTCAGACCCCCCATGGCCTTAGGTCGTTATCCCTTCCCAACCTCAGTTTTCAGGCTTCAGAACCTAGAACTTATCTCCAATCACTGCCCAGGTTTGAAAATGATGCAGAAATAAGAACTCCTTCCCGATGACAGGAAAACTTGTGGTTGGCTTGTTGTCCAACGTTCAGTGTAGTGGAAACCAGTGTGTCCCTTGAGGCCCCGCCATTGCTCGCGGTCCAGATAGGTAGCAAACACACATTGTGACCATCAGCCTTAGCCCAGTCCTCAGGTAAGGCCTCTCAGTGGCTGGATGAAGAGACAGCATATTGGGCTTGCCATGCCCCTAGGCCCCAATTTTTTAGCCATAGTTCGTGTTGTCCCTTCGATCTTCCCTAGGGCTCTGCTTTGGAATTACTCTTTTGGTGGGACACCTGATGTAACAACGCTGAAAGGAGACCTCCATCCAACAGATTGACGAAAAACAATTGGGATCGGGCCAAATCCACAGAGAGCTAGATTAGTCCATGGCCCATGAGGCCTCCTCGACATTCCACGGCCATAGCTGATACAAAATCCATAGTCAAAAGTCTAAGCAAGGCCTCAGACTCGCACTATCTTCATATCCTGAAGATGTCTTCTCATGGTTTGTAGATCGGGCCTGCCATACCTACGTCCCCAAACATAAGCTGAGTTTGTGTTTTCAGACTTCTGTCCTCAAAGTCCTGGGACACATACCCTCCAGGCTGGGGACCCTGGAGCCACACATTAGGACTGTGCCTACCCAATCCATGGGAATTCTGCCCATTCCATTGTCCAAAATCATACAAATTAGGAGAACCCTCCAAAGTCCCTGAGGCCATCCCAATAGTATAGGTCGCCCGGGACAAAAAAGGGCAGTCTGACACCAGCTGAGCATCTACCTCCACTCATACCCTAGAAGGAAGTCCCCAGAGAAGAAGATTGAACCAGACAGGATCCTAGGCCAAAATCGGATCCATTGGTTTGGTTTCCAGGCATGTCTCCTCAAAACCCTGGATTCCAATACCAGCATTGGGGTTTTCCTGAGGCACACATCAGAACAAACCTCGTCTCCACAAGGAAACTTGTGCATGGGAGCTATGTCAAAAGCTTAGGAGAATACTTCAGGGTCCCGGTGCCACCGCCCCATTCCAAGGCCCTCAGGGACACAAACACACATTAGACCCATCCTCAGGAAAGTCCATTTCAACTCAGCCACCCCGGTTGCTCCCGCAGAGCCATCAGATCTAAACTGTCTTGTCGCTAGGAGACAATTGGAATGCGAGGCGGGGCTTCCCAGGCATCCATCCTCGAACGTTGGTCTGGATTCATCCATATGGGATGTCGTGGAGCTGTCCAACAGGTCACAATTGTCCCGCAGAAGGAATCCTTGGAGGGGGCATCCACCACTCCCAACGTGGGAAAACCTCCACACTCTCGAGAATCCGCTCCCTTCATGATGGGGCCGTCATGAAAAGAAGTCCAAGCTGAGCCAACGTCTGATCCTCGCTCTGACTTCAGAAGCATGAGATATTGCTTCAGATCTTCAGGGGGTACATGCCGTACCCTCGCCCTGAAACCCAAGTCTAGCTTGTGTTCTCAGACTTCCATCCTCACACTCCTGGCACCGAAGCCCACAAGTTTGGCAATTCCGGACCATCATTACAGCACTCTGCCTGCCCTCTAGAAAAAATATATTGCCTAATGAGCTGCCCGGGCACATTAAATGAGAATAAACCTACACGGCACTCGAATGTACCCAAATTATATAGTCTAACCTGGGCAGTAATGCACTGTCTGACACAACCTGAGCCGGGACCTCCTGAGCAACACCCAGACAGCTGACCGCACACTGAGCACATCAGACCCACCATGGCCTTAGGTCATCATCTCTTCCCTACCTCAGTTTTCAGGCTTCAAAACCTAGACCTTATCTCCAATCACTGCCCAGGGGTGACTGTGATGCAGAAATCAAAAAACTCCTGCTTACCCATGGCAAGAAACCTTGTGGTTGCCATGTTGTCCTACGTTCAGTGTAGGAGAAACCAGCATTCACCCTGAGGCCCCGCCCATTCTTGAGTGTGAAAAGGGCAGGGCATAAACACGCATTGTGACCCTCAGCATGATTCCTGACCTCTAGTAAATACTCTCAGTGGCTGGACCATTAGAAGTCATAATGGGCTTGACATGTCCCTAGGCTCCAATTTTTAACCAGATTTCTGCTTGTCCAGTCACAACACCCCCAGGGCTCTACTCTGGAATCCCTCATTTGTTGGGACACCAGAGGTTGAAAAAACAAAACAAAACAAATCAAAAACAACAACAAAAAAACGAACTTCTTCCATCCCACAGAGTGACCCCAAACTCCTTGGACGGGGCCAAACCCCCAGAGAGTAAGACTCGTCCATTTCCCATGAAGTCACCAGGAAATTTCACCACCATGAATGACACAATATCTAGAGACAAAAACGTGAGCAAGAGCCTCACACTCACCCATTTTTCATATCCCAAAGTGTTCTCCTCATGGTCTGTAGATCAGTCAGTTGGAATGCGAGGTGACCCGACCCATAAATCCGAGTTTGTGTTTTCAACAACTGTCCAAACATCGTTGTCCTGGAGCCAACCAACAGGCTCAAAGCCTGCAGAAGAATCTTTGCAGTTGTTCTTGCTTCTCCAAGGGAATTTCCCAATAGTGGGAAACCACCCCCATGGCCTCGTGATCCACCCACCCAAAGAAGGGGCCATCCCAGGACAGAATGTCCAACCTGAGCGATCGTTTTTGATTCACCTACCTGACTTCAGATGCGAAGACTGATGTCGATTCAGGTCTGTAGAAAGTGCCTGCCATATCCTCACCCAGAAACCTAGGCCATAGCTTGGGTTTCTCAGACTTCCGTCCTCAGACTACTGGATTTCACAAGCCCTCCAGTTTGGACTCAATCCAGAACTACAATGCCACACTGGGCCACGCCCTCCAGCTGTGTGAATGCCTCTCCTCCGGGGAAACACCAGGGCCCCAAATGAGGATCAACCTGCACGCCATCCGGCTGTACATAAAATCATATTAGATCACATCCACGGGCACTAATGCCCTTTCTGACACAGCCTGCGACTGTTGCCTGCCAGATCCACACAAAGAGATGGCCTGTCACTGAGCACATTGGACAAGTCATGCGATTAGGTCCTCACCCAGCCATATCTCAGTTTTCAACCCTTCAGAACGTTTGTCCTTATCTCAAACACTGCCCAGGTCTCAATTGTGATGCAGAAATCAGAACTCTTCATTTATGGCAGGAAACTTTGTGAACATGTTGTCCAACGTCCAGTGTAGGAAAACCCCCATTCACCCTGAGGCACCCCCCCCTTCACGAAAAACACGCATTGTGACCCTCAGCGGACAGAATGGCCTCAGTGGCTGAGCCATTATGTCATAATGGGCTGATGTCCCTCGCCAATTTGGATTTCTGGTTCAGATGCCCAGGGCTCGACTCTGGAATCTGTAGATTGTGCCTGCCACCTGATCATCAACCAAAAAACCTATGCCAAGCAACAGAACAACGGCCTTCTTCCATCCCAGACTACTGGCCCACACTCTTCCAGTTTGGGCAATCCAGAACTACAATGCAGCACTCTGCCATGCCCTCCAGAAGAAAAACATGAGTGACTGGCTACCCAGAAACCCCAAACGAGGATCAACCTGCACGCCATTCGGCTGTACCCCAAAGTACATAGGCTGTACCTGGGCACTAATGCCCTTTCTGACACAGCCTGAGCCTGCACCCTGGCCTGGCCCCACCCAGACAGCTGGCCTCACATTGAGCACATCATGGAAAGAGACTCCAATAGCTAGTATTCTCAGACTTCTGTCCTCACTCTCCTGGACCACACGCCCTCCATTTTGGGATTTCTGATGAATCAGTGCTGCACTCTGCCTGCCCTCTAGAAGAAAAACGTTGCCCTATGGGTCTACCCAGAAACCTCAAATGAGGATAAACCTGCATGCCACTCAACTGTACACCAATTATATCGTCTAGCCTGTGCACTAATGCCCTGTCTGACACAACCTGAGGCCTGAATTCCCAACCGACACCCTGACAGCTTGTCGTACGCTGAGAACATCTCAACCGCCATGGCCTTAGGTTGCCATCTCTTTCCAACCTGGTTTTCAGGCTACAGAAACCTAGACCTTATCTCTACTCATTTCCCATGGGAAAACGTGATGCAGAAATCATAACTCCTCCTTCCCTCTCGCCAGAATCTTGTGGTTGGCATCTTATGCAAAGTTCAGTGTAGGACCCTTGTAGGGCCTACAGGAGTAGGAGTAGGGCCCCTGAGGGTAGTGTAGGGTCCCTGAGGCCCTGCCCATGCTTAAGAGCTGCGGTGGGCACAAACACACATTGGGACCCTCAGTTTAAACCCTGTCCTCAAGTAAAGCCTCTAAGTGGCTGGACCATGAGCCCGCATATGGGGCCTGCCATGCCTCAAGTCACCCAATCTTAACCAGAGGTAGAGACATCTAGTCACCCCTACTCAGGGCTCTGCTCTGGAATCCCTCTTTGGTGGGACATTTGAGGTAAGTAAACACAGAAAGGATTCCTCCCACCCACAGAATGACCCCAATCACTTGGGATCAGGACATCCCCAGAGAGAAAGACTCCTCCATGGCCCATGAGGCCAGCCCGACATTCCACGGCCACTCTTGACACAAAATCCAGAGACATAAGCCTCACCCTTAGGTCATAGCCCAAAAAATTCTCCTCATAGTCTGTAGATCGGGCCTGCCATACCTACGTCCCCAAACCGTGTTTCAGACTTCTACCCTGACATCCCTGTCCCACACACCCTCCAGGCTGAGGCCCCTGGAGCCACACCTCAGGACTGAGCCTGCCCTCTCCAAGGAAATTCTTCCCATTCCATTGGCCACCACCCTACAGATTAGGAGAAACCTCCAAAGTCCCAGAGGCCATTCCAATAGTGTAGGCCACCCAGTACAAAGAGGGGTGATCTGTCACAAGCTGAGCAACGACCTCAACTCACCCGTAGACAGATATCCCAAGAGTGAGGTATTAAAAGGACAGGCCCCTAGAACGTAATTGGTTCCATTGCTTTTGTTTCTAAGCATCTCTCCTCAGAGGCCTGTTTTCCAATACCAGCATATGGGGGATTCCAGAGATACCAATCAGAGCAAATCTTGTCTCCACATGGGAAACTTATCCTTTGGAGCTCTGTAAAAACCTCCAGTTAGGAAAAACCTTCAGGTAACCGGAGCCACCGCCCTATTCCAAGGGCTCCATGGACACAAACCCGCATTATGACCATTCGGCAGGAGAGTACATTTCAACTCAGCCCCGTTGATTACTCCCCCAGAGCCAGAATATCAAACCTGCCTTGTTGCTAGGAGACAACTTGAATGCAAAGCAGACTCTCTAGGCATCCATCGTTGGAATCCTGCTCTGGCGCCGTTCCATATGGGATGTCCTGGGAGCCTTCCAACAGGGCTTGACTGTCCTGCAAAAGGAATCCTTGCAGATTGGAGCATCTCACAACTCCTATCGTGGGAAAACCTACATGGCCTCATGAGATGCTCCCCTTTATAAAAGGGCCATCATGGACAGAAACTCCAACCTGAGCCAACTTCTGATCCATTGCTTTGGTTTCTATTTATCTCTCCTCAGAGGCCTGGTTTCCAATATCAGAATATGGGAGTTTCCTAAGGAAACAATCAGAACAGATCTCATCTCCACATGAGAAACTTGCTCTTTGGAGCTGTGTCAATACCTCAGGTTAGGAGGATCCTTCAGGACGCTGGCACCATGGCCCAATTCCAAGGTCTCCAAGGACACAAACTTACATTATGATCCATCCTCAGGAGAGTCCATTTCAACTCATTTAAGACCATCCTCAGGAAAGTCCATTCCAACTCAGCCCCCTCTGATGCTACCCCAAGCCAGCAGATCAAACGTTTCTTGTTGCTAGGAGACAATTGGAATTGAGGCTGTCTGCCCAGGCATCCATACTTAGAACCTTTTTCTGGAAAAATACCTTAAGAGACGTCCTTCAGCCATCCAACAAATCTTAATTTTCCCACAGAAGGAATCCTTGCGGTTTGGAGCATCTCACAACTCTAATAGCGGGAAAACCCCCATGGCCTCATAATACCCCCCCCCTTCATGAAGGGGCCAACATGGACAGAAACTGCAACCTGAGCCAAAGTCTGATCCTCGACCTGACTTCAGACTCATGAGATCTCAATTCAGCTCTGCAGAGTGTGCCTGCCATGTCCATTCACCGAAACCTAAGCCTAGCTTGTGTTCTCAGACTTCCGTCCTCACTCTCCTGGCCCACAAGCCCTCCAGTTTGGGAATTCCGAAGCCACAATGCAGCACTCTGCCTGCCCTCCAGAAGAAAAACTTTGCCCTATGCTGCTAATAAGAATCCCCAAATGATTATCTAATGCATGCCACTCGACTGTAAAGCAATTATACAGCCTACCCTGAATAGTAATGCCCTGTCTGGCACAGCCTGAGACAAGACATCCCAAACGACACCTAGACAGCTGGCTCCAACCTGGACACAAGGGACCCGCTATGGCTGTAGTTCGTCATCTCTTCCCAACCTCGGTTTTCAGGCTTCAGAACCTAGACCTTATCTCCAATCACTGCCCAGGGGTGAACGTGATGCAGAAATTAGAATTCCTCCTTCCCCATGGCCAGAAACCTTGTGGTTGGCATATTGTCCAACGGTCAAGGTGGGAAAACCTGCATTGTCGGAAAGGCCACGCCAGTGCTTGAGGGCCGCCTAGGGCACAGACATGCATTGTGACCTGTAGCGTCAGTCCCATATTAAAGTAACGCCTCTCAGTGGCTGGACCAAGATCCTGCATATGGGGCTTGTCATATCCATAGGCCCCCAGGCTTAACCAGAGAGCGAGTATTCCAGTTGTCAGTACCCACTTCTTGCTCCAGAATCCCTCTACTGGGGGGACACATGAAGCAGAAAACAGGACTCTTCCCTTCCCACAGAATGACCCCAAACTCTTGGGGGCTGGACAAACTACCAGAGAGGGAGACTTCTATGACCCATGAGGCAACTCCTACATTAAATGGCCATTGTGGACAAAATATCCAGAGACAAAAGACTGAGCGACTGCCTCCCACTCACCCTTCTTTCATATCCAGAGGAGCTCCCCTCACGGACTGTAGATCAGGCCTGCCATAACCTCGGCCCCAAACCTGAGCTGAGTTTGGGTTTTTGGATGTCTGTCTGCACAGCCGTGGCCCACACCGCCTCCAGGCTGGGGTCTCTGGAGACACACCACAGAACTGTGCCTGCTCTCTCCTAAGAAACTGCCCGTTCCATTGGCCACAACTCTACAAAATAGTAGAAACCTCAAGGTCCCCAAGGACATCCCACTACCGCAAGCCGCACTGGACAAACAGGGGCATTATGACACCAGCTGAGCAACTACTACCTCCATGCAGACACACAGACTGATATCCGCAGAGACAGAAGATTGAACCAGACAGGCCCCTAGGCCCTATTATGAACTCTGTCTTTGGTGTCCAGGTATCACTCCTCAGAGGTCTGGGTTCGAAGACCAGCATATGGGGCTATCCTGAGGCACCAGACAGAACACCTCTCATCTCCACATGGAAAGCTTCCTTGTTGGAGTTGTGTCAAACCCTTCAGGTTGGAGAATCCTGCAGAGTCCCTTAGCTACTGCCACATTCCAAGGTCTCCATGGCCAAAAACCCACATTATGACTCATCCTCAGGAAAGTCCATTTAAACTCAGCCTTCTGGGTAGCTCACCCAAGAGCCCGCAGATTGAGCGTGCCTTGTCTCGACCAGGCAATGGGAAGGGGAGTTGGCGTTTCTCGGCATCCATGCTTAGGCCCCTGCTCTTGAGTCTTTCTGTATGGGGCATCCTGGAACCATCCAATAGTACTCGACTGTCCTGAAAAAGGAAACTTTGAAGTTTGGAGCAGCTCACACTCCCAGCATAGGGAAACCTCCCTGGCCTCATGACGCCCCCACCCCCTTCAGGAAGGGGCCGTCACGGACACAAACTCCAGTTTGAGGCAACAACTGATATTCGCCCTGACCTCAGATGCAGGAGATCTCGATTCAGCCTCTGCACAGTGGGCCCAAACCTCGTGCTACCCTTTGTTTTCAGACTTCCTTCCTCACACTCCTGGCAAACATGTCCTCAAGACTTGGAATTCTGGAACCAAATGCAGCCCTATGCTGGCCCTCTAGAAGAAAAACGTTGCTCTATGGGGATCTCCATGAACCCCAAATGAGGATCGACCTGCTCGGTTCTCGACCTCACCCCGATTGGATTGTTCGGGTTGTCCATTCATCCCTCCCCAGAGCTCTGCTTTGGAATCCCTCTTTTGGTGGGACTCCTGAGGTAACAAAACTAAAAGGACTCCTCCCATCCTTCAGATTGACCCCAAACAATTGGGATTGGACCAAATTCACAGAATGGCCCATGAGGACTCCCCGAAATTCCACAGCCAACGTTGACAACAAATCCAGAGACAAAAGTCTGAGCAAGCGCCTCACACTCGCTCTTTTGTCGTATCCCGAAGAGTTCTCCTCACGGTCTGTAGATCGGGCCTGCCATACCTACTTCCCAAACCTAAGCCGAGTTTGTGTTTTCAGACTTCTGTCCCCACATTCCTGGCCCACAGACCCTTCAGGCTTGGGCCCCTGGAGCCACACATCAGGACTGTGCCTGTCCATACCACGGGAATTCTGCCCATTCCATTGTCCACAATCGTACAAATTAGGAAAAACCTCCAGAGTCCCCAAGGACATCCCAATAATGTAGGCCGCCCAGGACATACAAGGGTAATCTGAAACCAGCTAAGCATCTACCTCTACTCAGCGTAGATGGATGTCCCCAGAGAAGAAGATTGAATCATACAGGCCCCTAGGCCTGAATCAGATTCATTGCTTTTGGTTACAGGTATCTCTCCTCATAGGCCTGGTTTCCAATATTAGCATATGGGGATTTCATGAGGCAGCAATCAGAACAAATCTCTTCTCCACATGGGAAAATTGAAGATGTCTCAAAACCTCCAGTTAGGAGAATCCTTCAGGGCCTGTGTGCCACTGCCCCATTACAAGGTCTCCATAGACACAAAAACACATTAGGACCCATCCACAGGAGAGTCCATTTCAATTGAGTGTATTCGGTTGCTCCGCGAGATCCAGCAGATCTAACTTGTCTTGTTGCTAGGAGACAATTGGAATGTGAGGTGGCCTACCCCGCCATCCATCCTTAAAACCCTGCTCGGAATCGTTCGCCTGGAGCCAACCAACAGGTCTCAATTGTCCTGCAGAAGAATCTTTGCAGTTGGGAGCTTCTCAGAACTCCCATCGTGAGAGAACCCCCATGGCCAAATGATCCCCCCCCCTTCATAAAGGGGCCATCAGGGACATAATGTCCAACCTGAGCGATCGTCTGATCCTCACCCTGACTTCAGATGCACGGGATCTCGGTTCAGGTCTGCAGATTTTGCCTGCCATGTCCTCACCCAGAAACCTAAGCCTAGCTTGTGTCCTCAGACTCTGTCCACAGACTACTGGCTCACAAGTCCTCCAGTTTGGCAATCCAGAACTACAATGCAGCACTCTACCTGCCCTGCAGAAGAAATACATTGCCCTCTGGGGCTACCTAGAAACCCCAAATGAAGATCAACCTGCACGACACTTGGCTATACGCAAAATATATAGGATGACTTGTGCAATAATCCCCTTTCTGACACAGCCTGAGCCTGGACCTCCTAGGCCCACCCAGACAACTGGCTAAAAACTGAGAACTTCAGACCCCCCATGGCCATAGGTCGTTATCCCTTCCCAACCTCAGTTTTCAGGCTTCAGAACCTAGACCTTATCCCCAATCACTGCCCAGGTTCGAAAATGATGCAGAAATCAGAATTCCTTCCCGATGGCAGGAAAACTTGTGGTTGGCTTGTTGTCCAACGTTAAGCGTAGTGGAAACCAGTGTGTCCCTTGAGGCCCCGCCATTGCTCGCTGTCCATATAGGTAGCAAACACACATTGTGACCCTCAGGCTTAGCCCAGTCCTCAGGTAAGGCCTCTCAGTGGCTGGATGAAGAGACAGCATATTGGGCTTGCCATGCCCCTAGGCCCCAATTTTTAACCATAGTTCGTGTTGTGTCCCTTCACTCTACCCCCCAGGGCTCTGCTTTGGAATTCCTCTTTTGGTGGGACACCTGATGTAACAACCCTGAAAGGAGTCCTCCATCCAACAGATTGACGAAAAACAATTGGGTTCGGGCCAAATTCACAGAGAGTAAGATTCATCCATGGCCCATGAGGCATCCTCGACATTCCACGGCCATCGCTGATACAAAATCCAGAGACAAAAGCCTATGAAAGCACCTCAGACTCGCACTATCTTCATATCCTTAAGATGTCTTCTCATGGTTTGTAGATCGGGCCTGCCATACCTACGTCCCCAAACATAAGCTGAGTTTGTGTTTTCAGACTTCTGTCCTCAAAGTCCTGGGCCACACACCATCCAGGCTGAGGACCCTGGAGCCACACATTAGGACTGTGCCTGTCCATACCACGGGTATTCTTCCCATTCCATTGTCCACATTCGTACAAATTAAGAAAAACCTCCAGAGTCCCCAAGTACATCCCAATATTGTAGGCTGCCCAGGACAAACAAGGGTCATCTGAAACCAGCTGAGCATCTACCACTACTCAGCGTAGATGGATGTCCCCAGAGAAGAAGATTGAATCAGACATGCTTCTAGGCCTGAATCAGATTCATTGCTTTCGGTTAAAGGTATCACTCCTCAGAGGCCTGCTTTCCAATATTAGCATATGGGGATTTCATGAGACAGCAATCAGAACAAATCTCTTCTCCACTTGGGAAAATTATCCTTTGAAGATGTCTCAAAATCTCCAGTTAGGAGAATCCTTCAGGGCCTGTGTGCCACTGCCCCATTACAAGGTCTCCATGGACAGAAATCCACATTAGAACCCATCCACAGGAAATTCCATTTCAACTCAGCTCCCTTGGTTGCTCCCCCAGAGCGAGCAGACTGAACCTGTCTTGACTAGGAGACAATTGAGAGTGTGAGGCGGGCTGCCCAACCATCCATCCTTAGAGCTCTGCTCTGGTGTCGTTCCGTATGGGATGTCCTGGAGCCATCCAACAGGTCTCAAATGTCCAGCAGAAGGAATCCTTGAGTTTTGGAGCATCTCACAACTCCCAACCTGGGAAAATCTAGATGGCTTTGTGATGCCCCACCCCATTTATGAAGGGGAAATCATGGAAAGGAACTCCAAACTAAGACAACGTCTGATCTTCACCCTGAATTCAGATGCACGAGATCTCGATGCAACTCTGCAGAGTGTGCTTTCCTTGCCCTCGCCCCTGAAACCTATGACTAGCTTGTGTTCTCAGACTTCCGTCCTCACACTCCTGGCCCCAAAGCCCTCACATTTGGATATTCGGGACACAAAATTAAGCATTCTGCCTGCCTTCCAGAACAAAAATTTTGACCTATGGAGTTTCTCACATAACCCAAATGAGGATAGACATACATGGCACTCGAATGTACCCAAATTAGATAGTCTAACCTGGCCACTAATACACTGTCTGATAGGAATGAGCCCGGACCTCCTGACCAAAACCGAGACAGCTGAACGCACACTGAAAACATCACACCCGCCATGGTCTTAGCTCACTATCTCTTCACAACCTAACTTTTCAGGCTTCAGAACTTAGACAGTAACACCAAGCCCTGACAAAAGGGTTGAATGTGATGCAGAAATCAAACTTCTCCTTACCCATGGCAAGAAACCTTCTGGTTGGAAAGTTGTCCAATGATCAGTGTAGGAGAAAACAGCATTCACCCTGAGGTCCCGCCCATTCTTGAGTGCGACGAGGGCATAAACACGCATTGTGACCCTCAGCGTGAGTTCTGTCCTCTAGTAAGTCCTCTAGTAAGTCCTCTCAGTGCCTGGACCATTAGATGTCATAATGGGCTTGACATGTCCCTAGGCCCCATTTTTAACCAGATTTCTGGTTGTCCAGTCGCCCCTCCCCAGGGCTTTACTCTGGAATTCCTCATTTGGTGGGACACCTAAGGTTAAAAAACAAAACAAAACAAAACAACAACAACAACAACAAAAACGGACTACTTCCATCCCACAGAATGACCTCAAACTCTTTGGACAAGGCCAAACCCAAGAGAATAAGACTCATCCATTTCCCATGAAGTCTCCCGGAAATTTCACGACCATGAGTGACACGATATCCAGAGATAAAAACTTGAGCAAGAGCCTCACACTCGCCCTTTTTTCATATCCTGAAGAGTTCTCCTCAAGGTCTCTAGATCACTCCTGCCATACCTATGACCCGAAACATAAGCCGAGTTTCTGTTTTCAGACAACTGTCCAAACAGCCCTGGCCTAAACACCCTACAGTTTCAGGCCCCTGGAGCCAACCTGAGGACTGTACTTGCCCTCTACAAGGGAATTCGGTGTGCCCATTCTAATGGCCACAACCCTAATAATAGGATAAATCTACAAAGTCCCTGAGGCCATCCCAATAGTGGTGGCTTCCCAGGACAAACAGGAGTAATCTGAGCCCATCCGAGAACCTACCTGCACTAAGACCCGAAGACTGATGTTCCTAAGAGGTAAAAAGGAACGAACAGGCCCCTACCCACTAATCGGACCCATTGCTTTGGTTTCCAGGCATCTCTCCTCAGAGGCCTGGATTTCAATACCAGCATATGGCTGTTTCTTGACTCACACATCAGTACAAATCTCATCTACACAGGGCAAACTTGCACGTGGGAGCTGTGTGAAAGCTTCTCTTTAGGAGAACCCTTCAGGGCCCCATTGCCACCGCTTCATTCCAAGGTCTCCATAGACACAAAAACACATTAGGACCCATCCACAGGAGAGTCCATTTCGAATGAGCGTATTCGGTTGCTCTACGAGATCCAGCAGATCTAACTTGTCTTGTTGCTAGGAGACAATTGGAATGCGAGGTGGGCTACCAAGCCATGCATCCTTAAAACCTTGCTCAGAATCGTTGGCCTGGAGCCAACCTACAGGTCTCATTTGTCCTGCAGAGGATTCTTTGCAGTTGGGAGCTTCTCACAACTCCCATCGTGAGAGAACCCCCATGGCCTCGTGATCGCCCCCCCCTTCATAAAGGGGCCATCAGGGACATAAGGTCCAAACTGAATGATCGTCTGATCCTCACCCTGACTTCAGATGCACGAGATCTCGGTTCAGGTCTGCAGTTTGTGCCTGCCATGTCCTCACCCAGAAACCTAAGCCTAGCTTGTGTCCTCAGGCTTCTGTCCACAGACTACTGGCTCACAACCCTCCAGTTTGGCAATCCAGAACTACAATGCAGCACTCTACCTGCCCTGCAGAAGAAATACATTGCCCTCTGGGGCTACCTAGAAACCCCAAATGAAGATCAACCTGCACGACACTTGGCTATACCCAAAATATACAGGATGACCTGGGCAATAATGCCCTTTCTGACACAGCCTAGGCCTGGACCGCCTAGGCCCACCCAGACAGCTGGCTATAAACTGAGAACATCAGACCCCCCATGGCCTTAGGTCGTTATCCCTTCCCAACCTCAGTTTTCAGGCTTCAGAACCTAGACCTTATCTCCAATCACTGCCCAGGTTTGAAAATGATGCAGAAATCAGAACTCCTTCCCGATGGCACGAAAACTTGTGGTTGGCTTGTTGTCCAACGTTCAGTGTAGTGGAAACCAGTGTGTCCCTTGAGGCCCCGCCATTGCTAGAGGGCCAGATAGGTAGCAAACACACATTGTGACCCTCAGCCTTAGCCCAGTCCTCAGGTAAGGCCTCTCAGTGGCTGGATGAAGAGACAGCATATTGGGCTTGCCATGCCCCTAGGCCCCAATTTTTAACCATAGTTCGGGTTGTCCCTTAACTGTTCCCCAGGGCTCTGCTTGGAATTCCTCTTTTGGTGGGACACCTGATGTAACAACCCTGAAAGGAGTCCTCCATCCAACAGATTGATGAAAAACAATTGGGATCAGCCCAAATCCACAGAGAGCAAGATTCGTTCATGGCCCATGAGGCCTCCTCGACATTCCACGGCCATCGCTGATACAAAATCCAGAGACAAAGCCTAAGCAAGTGCCTCAGACTCGCACTATCTTCATATCCTGAAGATGTCTTCTCATGGTTTGTAGATCGGGCCTGCCATACCTACGTCCCCAAACATAAGCTGAGTTTGTGTTTTCAGACTTCTGTCCTCAAAGTCCTGGGCCACACACCATCCAGGCTGGCGACCATGGAGCCACACATTAGGACTGTGCCTACCCAATCCATGGGAATTCTGCCCATTCCATTGTCCAAAATCGTACAAATTAGGAGAACACTCCAAAGTCCCTGAGGCCATCACAATAGTATAGGTCACCCGGGACAAAAAAGGGCAGTCTGACACAAGCTGAGCATCTAACTCCACTCATACCCTCGATGGATGTCCCCAGAGAAGAAGATTGAACCAGACAGGACCCTAGGCCAAAATCGGATCCATTGCTTTGGTTTACAGGGATGTTTCCTCAAAAAAACCCTGGGTTCCAATACCAGTATTGGGGATTTCCAGATGCACCCATCAGAACAAACTTCGTCTCCACAAGGAAACTTGTGCATGGGAGCTATGTCAAAAGCTTAGGAGAATACTTCAGGGTCCCAGTGCCACCACCCCATTCCAAGGCCCTCATGGACACAAACACACATTAGACCAATCCTCAGGAAAGTCCATTTCAACTCATCCACCCCGGTTGCTCCCGCAGAGCCATCAGATCTAAACTGTCTTGTCGCTAGGAGACAATTGGAATGCGAGGCGGGCTTCCCAGGCATCCATCCTCCAACGTTGGTCTGGACTCATCCATATGGGATGTCCTGGAGCTGTCCAACAGGTCTCAATTGTCCCGCAGAAGGAATCCTAGGAGGGGGCATCCCACCACTCCCAACGTGGAAAAACCTCCACGGCCTCGAGATTCGGCTCCCTTTATGAAGGGGCCGTCATGAACAGAAAATCCAAGCTGAGCCAACGTCTGATCCTCGCTCTGACTTCAGATGCATGAGATATTGCTTCAGATCTTCAGGGGGTACATTCCGTGCCCTCGCCATGAAACCCAAGTCTAGCTGTCCCTAGGCCCCAATTTTAACCAGATTTCTGGTTGTCCAATCGCCCCTACCCAGGGCTCTACTCTGGAATCCCTCATTTGGTGGGACCCCTGAGTTTGAAAAAACAATACAAAACAAAACAACAACAACAAAAAAAAAAGGACATATTCCATCCCACAGAATGACCCCAAACTCTTTGGACTGGGCCAACCCCCCAGGGAGTAAGACTCGTCAATTTCCCATGAAGTCACCCGGAAATTTCACGACCATGAGTGACACGATATCCAGAGACAAAAACTTGAGCAGAGCTTCACACTCGCCCTTTTTTCATATCCCGAAGGGTTCTCCTCATGGTCTGTAGATCAGTCCTGCCATACCTATGACCCGAAACATAAGCCGAGTTTGTGTTTTCAGACAACTGTCCAAACAGCCCTGGCCTACACAGCCTATAGGCTTAGGCCCCTGGAGCCATGCTGAGGGCTGTACTTGCCCTCTCCAAGGGGAATTCTGTGTGCCCATTCCAATGGCCAAAACGCTACTAATAAGATAAACCTCCAAAGTCCCTGAGGCCATCCCAATAGTGGTGGCTACCCAGGACAAACAGGAGCAATCTGAGCCCATCTGAGAACCTACCTGCACTCAAACTTGTAGACGGATATCCCCAGTGGTAAAAAGGAACGAACAGGCCCCTAGGCCCTAATCGGATCCATTGCTTTGGTTTCAAGGCATCTCTCCTCAGAGGCCTGGATTTCAGTACCAGCATATGACTGTTTCTTGACTGACCCATCAGAACAAATCTCATCTACACATGGGAAACTTGCACATGGGAGCGATATCAAAGCCTCTGTTTAGTAGAACCCTTCATGGCCCCAGTGCCACCGCGTCATTCCAAGATATCCATAGACACAAAAACACATTAGGACCCATCCACAGGAGAGTCCATTTCAACTCAGCGTATTCGGTTGCTCCGTGAGATCCATCAGATCTAACTTGTCTTGTTGCTAGGAGACAATTGGAATGCGAGGTGGCCTACCCCGCCATCTATCCTTAGAACCCTGCCCGGAATCGTTGGACTGGAGCCAACCAACAGGTCTCAATTGTCCTGCAGAAGAATCTTTACAGTTGGGAGCTTCTCACAACTCCCATCGTGAGAAAACACCCATGGCCTCGTGATCCCTCCCCCTTCATGAAGGGGCCCTCAGGGACATAAGGTCTAAACTGAGTGATTGTCTGATCCTCACCCTGACTTCAGATGCACGAGATCTCGGTTCAGGTCTGTAGATTGTGCCTGCGATGTCCTCAACAGAAACCTAAACCTAGCTTGTGTCTTCAGACTTCCCTCCTCAGACTAATGGCCCACAAGCCCTCCAGAATTATAATGCAGCACTCTCCCTGCCCTCCAGAAGAAAATCATTGCATTCTGGGGCTACCCATAAACCCCAAATGAAGATCAACTTGCACGCCACTTGGTTGTACCCAAATATATAGGCTGACCTGGGCAATAATGCCCTTTCTGACAGAGGCTGAGCATGGACCTCCAGGCTCATCCAAACAGCTAGCCGCTCACTGAGCACATTGGACCAGCCATTGCCTTAGGTCATTATCTCTTCCCAGCCTCGGTTTTCAGGATTTAGAATCTAGACCATATCTCCAATCACTGCCCATGTTTGAAAATGATGCAGAAATCAGAACTCCTTCCCGATGGCAAGAAACCT
Source organism: Mustela putorius furo (assembly GCF_011764305.1). Classification (NCBI taxonomy): domain Eukaryota; kingdom Metazoa; phylum Chordata; class Mammalia; order Carnivora; family Mustelidae; genus Mustela; species Mustela putorius. The sequence goes on along the minus strand of NW_025421761.1, from coordinate 85,464 downwards.
TGTGTTAGGCTTGTGGTATAATGTTCAGTGTAGTGGATACCTGTGTGTCCGATGAGACCCCACCATTGCTCGCGGGCCACATAGGTGGCAAACACACATTGTGACCCTCAGCCTTAGCCCAGTCCTCAGGTAAGGCCTCTCAGTGGCTGGATGAAGAGACAGCATATTGGGCTTGCGATGCCCATAGGCCCCAATTTTTACCATAGTTCGGGTTGTCCCTTCACTCTTCCCCAGGGCGCTGCATTGGAATTCCGCTTTTGGTCGGACACCTGAGGTATCAACCCTGAAAGGAGTACTCCATCCAGCAGATTGACGAAAAACAATTGGGATCGGGCCAAATCCACGGAGAGCAAGATACGTCCTTGCCCCATGAGGCCTCCTCGACATTCCACGATCATCGCTGATACAAAATCCAGAGACAAAAGCCTGAGCAAGCGCCTCAGACTCGCACTATCTTCATATCCTGAAGATGTCTTCTCATGGTTTGTAGATCGGGCCTGCCATACCTACGTCCCCAAACATATGCTGAGTTTGTGTTTTTTCAGACTTCTGTCCTCAAAATCCTGGGCCACACACCATCCAGGATGGGGACCCTGGAGCCACACATTAGGACTGTGTCTAACCAATCCACGGGAATTCTGCCCATTCCATTGTCCAAAATCGTACAAATTAGGAGAACCCTCCAAAGTCCCTGAGGCCATCCCAATAGTATAGGTCGCCCGGGACAAAAAAGGGCAGTCTGACACCAGCTGAGCATCTACCTCCACTCATACCCTAGATGGATGTCCTCAGAGAAGAAGATTGAACCAGACAGGACCCTAGGCCAAAATCGGATCCATTGCTTTGGTTTACAGGCATGTCTCCTCAAAAAAACCCTGGGTTCCAATACCAGTATTGGGGTTTTCCTGAGGCACCCATCAGAACAAACCTCGTCTCCACAATGAAACATGTGCATGGGAGCTATGTCAAAAGCTTAGGAGAATACTTCAGGGTCCCAGTGCCACCGCCCCATTCCAAGGCCCTCATGGACACAAACACACATTAGACCCATCCTCAGGAAAGTCCATTTCAACTCAGCCACCCCGGTTGCTCCCGCAGAGCCATCAGATCTAAATTTTCTTGTCCCTAGGAGACAATTGGAATGCGAGGCGGGCTTCCCAGGCATCCATCCTCGAACGTTGGTCTGGACTCATCCATATGGGATGTCCTGGAGCTGTCCAACAGGTCACAATTGTCCCGCAGAAGGAATCCTAGGAGGGGGCCTTCCACCACTCCAAACGTGGGAAAACCTCTATGGCCTCGAGATTCGGCTCCCTTCATGAAGGGGCCGTCATGAACAGAAAATCCAAGCTGAGCCAACGTCTGATCCTCGCTCTGACTTCAGATGCATGAGATATTGCTTCAGATCTTCAGGAGGTACATGCCGTGCCCTAGTCCCTGAATCCCAAGTCTAGCTTGTTTTCTCAGAATTCCGTCCTCACACTCCTGGCCCCGAAGCCCACAAGTTTGGCAATACCGGACCATCATTGCAGCACTCTGCCTGCCCTCTAGAAACAAAATATTGCCTAATGAGCTATCGGGGAACATTAAATGAGAATAAACCTACACGGCACTCGAATGTACCCATATTATATAGTCTAACATCTGCAGTAATGCACGGTCTGACACAACCTGAGCCGGGACATCCTGAGCAACACCCAGACACTGACGGCACCCTGAGATCATAAGACCCGCAGTGGCCTTACGTCATCATTTCTTCCCTACCTAAGTATTCAGGCTTCAGAAATAGACCTTATCTCCAATCACTGTCCAGGGGTGAGTGTGATGTAGAAATCAGAACTCCTCTTTATCCACGACAAGAAACCTTGTGGTTGCCATGTTGTCCAAGGTTCAGTGTAAGAGAAACAAGCATTCACCCTGAGGTCCCGCCCATTCTTGAGTGCGACGAGGGCATAAACACGCATTGTGACCCTGAGCATGAGTCCTGTCCTCTAGTAAGTCCTTTCAGTGTCTAGAACATTAGATGCCATAATGGTTTGACAAGCCCCTATTTTAAACCAGATTTCTTTTGTCCAATCGCCCCTCCCCAGGGTTCTACTCTGGAATCCCACATTTGGTTAGACAACTGAGTTTGAAAAACAAAAGAAAACAAAGCAACAACAACAAAAAAACGGACTTCTTCCATCCCACAGAATGACCCCAAACTCTTTGGACGGGGCCAAACCTCCAGAGAGTAAGACTCGTCCATTTCCCATGAAGTCACCCGGATATTTCATGACCATGAATGTCACGATATCCAGAGATAAAAACTTGAGCAAGAGCCTCACACTCGCCCTTTTTTTCATATCCCGAAGAGTTCTCCTCATGGTCTGTAGATCAGTCCTGCCATACCTATGACCCGAAACATAATCCGAGTTTGTGTTTTCAGACAACTGTCCAAACAGCCCAGGCCTACACACCCTGCAGGCTCAGGCCCCTGGAGCCAACTTGAGGACTGTACTTGCCCTCTCCAAGGGAATTCTGTGTGACCATTGCAATGGCCACAACCCTACTAATAGGATAAACCTCCAAAATCCCTGAGGCCATCCCAATAGTGGTGGCTTCCCAGGACAAACAGGAGCAATCTGAGCCCATCTGAGAACCTACCTGCCGTCAGACTCGTAGACTGATATCCCCAGAGGTAAAAAGGAACGAACAGGCCCCTAGGCCCTAATCGGATCCATTGCTTTGGTTTCCAGGCATCTTCCTCAGAGGCCAGGATTTCAGTACCAGCATATGGCTGTTTCTTGACTGACCCATCAGAACAAATCTCATCTACACATTGGAAAAATGCACGTGGGAGATGTGTCATGCGTCTTTTTAGGAGAAACCTTCAGGTCCCCAGTGCCACCGCTTCATGCCAAGGTCTCCATAGACACAAAAACACATTAGGAACGATCCACAAGAGAGTCCATTTCAACTCAGCATATTCGGTTGCTCCGCGAGATCCAGCAGATCTAACTTGTCTTGTTGCTAGGAGACAATTGGAATGCGAGGTGGCCTACCCCGCCATCCATCCTTAGAACCCTGCTCGGAATCGTTGGCCTGGAGCCAACCAACAGGTCTCCATGTCCTGCAGAAGAATCTTTGTAGGTGGGAGCTTCTCACAACTCCCATCGTGAGAAACACCCATGGCCTCGTGATCCCCACCCCCTTCATGAAGGGGCCATCAGGAACATAAAGTCCAACCTGAGAAATAGTCTGATCTTCACCCTGACTTCAGATGCACGAGATCTCGATTCAGGTCTGTATATTGTGCCTGCCATGTCCTCACCCAGAAACCTAAGCCAAGCTTGAGTCCTCAGACTTCCGTCCTCAGACTAATGGCCCACAAGCCCTCCAGTTTGGCAATCCAGAATTACAATGCAGCACTCTGCTTGCACTCCAAAAGAAAAACATTGCCCTCTGGCGCTACCCAGAAACCCCAAATGAAGATATACCTGCACGCCACTTGGCTGTACCCAAAATATATAGGCTGACCTGGGCAATAATGCCCTTTCTGACAGAGCCTGAGCCTGGACCTCCTGGCCCCACCAAGACAGCTTACCGCTCACTGAGCACATAGGACCAGCCATTGCCTTAGGTCGTTATCTCTTCCCAATCTCAGTTTTCAGGATTCAGATCCTAGACATTATCTCCAATCACTGCCCTGGTTTGAAAATGATGCAGAAATCAGAACTCCCGCTCAATGGCAAGAACCTTGTGGTTGGATTGTTGTCCAACGTTCAGTGTAGTGGAAACATGTTTGTCGGATGAGGCCCCGCCATTGCTTGTGGGCCACATAGTGGCAAACTAACATTGTGACCCTCAGCCTTAGCCCAGTCCTCAGGTAAGGCCCCTCGGTGGCTGGATGAAGAGACAGCATATTGGGCTTGCCAGGCCCATAGGTCCCAAATTTTAACCATAGTTCAGGTTGTGTCTTCCCCAGGGCACTGCTTTGGAATTCCGCTTTTGGTGGGACACCTGAGGTAACAACCATGAAAGGAGTCCTCCCATCCCACAGATTGACGAAAAACAATTGGGATCGGGCCAAATCCACAGAGAGCAAGATTTGTCCATGGCCCATGAGGCCTCTCCAACATTCCAAAGCCATCTCTGATACAAAATCCAGAGACAAAAGCCTGAGCACGTGGCTCAGACTCGCTCATTCTTCATATCCTGAAGAGTTCTTCAGATAAGAACCTACAAGGCACTCAAAGGCACCCAAAATATATAGTCTAACCTGGGCACTAATGCACTGTCTGACAACCTGAGCCCGGACCTCGTGACCAACACCCAGACAGCTGACCGCCCACTGAGCACATCAGAACCGCCATGGCCTAAGGTCATCATCTCTTCCCTATATCAGTTTTCAGGCTTCAGAACCTAGACCTTATCTCCAATCACTGCCCAGGGGTGACTGTGATGCATAAATCAGAACTCTCCCTAACCCATGGCAAGAAACCTTCTGGTTGGCATGTTGTCCAACGTTCAGTGTAGGAGAAACCAGCATTCACCCTGAGGCCCCGCCCATTCTTGAGTGCGACGAGGGCGTAAAGACGCATTGTGACCCGCAGCCTGAGTCCTGTCCTCTAGTTAGTCCTCTCAGTGGCTGGACCATTAGATGTCATAATGTGCTTGACAAGTCCCTAGGCCCTAATTTTTAACCAGATTTATGGTTGTCCAGTCGCCCCTCCCCAGGGCTCTACTCTGGAATCCTTCATTTGGTGAGCCAAAGCTGACGACTGTGCTTGCCCTCTCCAAGGGAATTGTATGTGCCCATTCCAATGGCCACAACCCTACTAATAGGATACACTTCCAAAGTCCCTGAGGCCATCCCAATATTTATGGCTTCCCAGGACAAACAGGTGCAATCTGGGCCCATCTGAGCACCTACCTGCACTCAGACCCGTAGACTGATGTCCCCAGATGTAAAAAGGAACGAACAGGCCTCTAGGATCCTATCGGATCCATTGGTTTGGATTCCAGGCATCTCTCCTCAGGGGCCTGGATTTCAATAACAGCATATGGCTGTTCTTGACTCACCCATCAGAACAAATCTCATCTACACATGGGAAACTTTCACGATGGAGCTGTGTGAAAGCCTCTCTTTAGGAGAACCCTTCAGGGCCCCAGTGCCACCACTTCATTCCAAGATCTCCATAGACAAAAAATCATATTAGGACACATCCACGGGAGAGTCCATTTCAACTCAGCCTCCTCGGTTGCTCCCCCAGATCCAGCAGATCTAACCTGTCTTGTTGCGTGGAGACAATTGGAATGCGAGGTGGGCTACCCAGCCATCCATCCTTAGAACCCTGCTCGGAATCGTTGTCCTGGAGCCAACCAACAGGTCTAAATTGTCCTGCTGAAGAATCTTTGCAGTTGGGAGCTTCTCACAACTACCATCGTGGGAAAACACCAATGGCCTCGTGATCCAACCCCCTTCAAGAAGGAGCCATCAGGGAAAGAATGTCCAACCTGAGCGATCGTCTGATCCTTGCCCTGACTTCAGATGCACGAGATCTCGATTCAGGTCTGTAGATTGTGCCTGCCATATCCTCACCCAGAAACCTTGACCTAGCTTGGGTTCTCAGACTTCCGTCCTCAGACTACTGGCCCACAAGCCCTCCAGTTTGGCAATCCAGAACGACAATGAGGCACTCTGCCTGCCCTCCAGAATAAAAACATTGCCCTCTGGGGCTACCCTGAAGGCCCAAATAAGGATCAACGGGGCACGCCATTCGGCTGTACCCAAATATATAGGCTCACCTGGGCACTAATGCCCTTTCTGACACAGCCTGAGCCTGGACCTCCTGGCCCCACCCAGACAGCTGGCCGCACACTGAGCACATCGACCCGTCATGGCCTAAGGTCGTCATCTCTTCTCAACCTGGGGTTTCAGGCTTCAGAACCTAGACCTTATCTCCAATCAAGGCCCGGATTTGAAATCAGACCTCTTTCCCTATGGCAAGAAACCTTGTGGTTGGCATGTTGTCCAAGGTTCAGTGTAGTTGAAACCAGTGTTGCCCATGAGGCCCCCCCATGTTTGTGGGCCCCATTGGTCACAAACACACATTTTGACCCTCAGCCTGAGTCCAGTCCTCAGGTAAGGCCTCTCAGTGGCTGGATGGAGAGACAGCATATTGGGCTTGCCATGCCCCTAGGCCCCAATTTTTAACCATAGTTCGGGTTGTCCCTTCAGTCTTCCAAGGGCTCTGCTTTGGAATTCCTCTTTGGTGGGACACCTTACGAAACAAACCTGAAAGCAGTCCTCCCATCCCAAAGATTGACGAAAAAAACAATTGGGATCGGGCCAAGTCCACAGAGAGCACGATTCGTCCATGGCCCATGAGGCCTCCGCAACATTCCACGGCCATCGCTGATATAAAATCCAGAGACAAAAAAGCCTGAGCACGCGCCTCAGACTCGCTCATTCTTCATATCCTGAAGAGTTCTTCATATAAGAACCTACACGGCACTCGAATGCACCCAAAATATATAGTCTAACCTGGGCACTAATGCACTGTCTGACAACCTGAGCCCGGACCTCGTGACCAACACCCAGACAGCTGACCGCACACTGAGCCCATCAGACCCGCCATGGCCTTAGGTCAACATCTCTTCCCTACCTCAGTTTTTCAGGCTTCAGAACCTAGATCTTATCTACAATCACTTCCCATGGGTCATTGTGATGTAGAAATCAGAAATCTTCCTTACCCATGGAAAGAAACCTAATGGTTGGCATGTTGTCCAACGTTCAGTGTAGGAAAAACCAGCATTCACCCTGAGGCCCCGCCCATTCTTGAGTGCGATGAGCGCATAAACACGCATTGTGACCCTCAGCGTGAGTCCTGTCCTCTAGTACGTCCTCTCAGTGGCTAGACCATTAGATGTCATAATGGGCTTGACATGTCCCTAGGCCCCAAATTTTAACCAGATTTCTGGTTGTTGAGTCGCCCCTCCCCAGGGCTCTACTCTGGAATCCTTCATTTGGTGGGACACCCGAGGTTGATAAACAAAACAAAAAAAAAAAAACAACAAATCAACAACAACAGAACAACGGACTTCTTCCATCCCACAGATTGACCCCAAACTCTTTGGACGGTGCCAAAACCCCAGAGAGTAAGACTCGTCCATTTCCCATGACGTCACACGGAAATTTCACGATCATGAGTGACACGATATTCAGAGACAAAAACTTGAGCAAGAGCCTCACACTGGCCCTTTTTTCATATCCCGAAGAGTTCTCCTCAGGTCTGTAGATCAGTCCTGCCCTACCTATGACCCGAAACATAAGCCGAGTTTGTGTTTTCAGACAAGTGTCCAAACAGCCCTGGCCTACACACCCTACAGGCTCAGGCCACTGGTGCCAAACCTGACGACTGCGATTGCCCTGTCCAAGGGAATTGTATGTGCCCATTCCAAGGCCACAACCCTACTAAGAAGATAAACCTCCAAATTCCCTGAGGCCATCCCAATATTTGTGTCTTCCCAGGACAAACGGGGCAATCTGGGCCCATCTGAGCACCTACAGACACTCAGACCCTAGAATGATGTCCCCAGAGGTAAAAAGGCAGGAACATGCCCCTTGGCAACTATTGGATCCATTGCTTTGGTTTCCAGGCATCTCTACTCAGAGACCTGGATTTCAATAACAGCATATGGCTGTTTCTTGACTCACCCATCAGAACAAATCTCATCTACACATGGGAAACTTGCACGATGGAGCTGTGTGAAAGCCTCTCTTTAGGAGAACCCTTCAGGGCCCCAGTGCCACCGCTTCATGCCAAGGTCTCCATAGACACAAAATCATATTAGGACACATCCACGGGAGAGTCCATTTCAACTCAGCCACCTCAGTTGCTCACCCAGATCCAGCAGATCTAACCTGTCTTGTTGCTTGGAGACAATTGGAATGCGTGTTGGGCTACCCAGCCTTCTATCCTTAGAACCCTGCTCGGAATCGTTGTCCTGGAGCCAACCAACAGGTCTCAATTGTCCTGCAGAAGAATCTTTGCAGTTGGGAGCTTCTCACAACTCCCATCGTCGGAAAACCCCCATGGCCTCGTGATCCATCCCCCCTTCAAGAAGGGGCCATCAGGGACAGAATGTCCAACCTGAGCCATCGTGTGATCCTCGCCCTGATTTCAGATGCTCGAGATCTCGATTCAGGTCTCACCCAGAAATCTAGGCCTAGCTTGGGTTCTCAGATTTCCGTCCTCAGACTTCTGGCGCACAAGCCCTCCAGTATGGCAATCCAGAACTAAAATGCAGCACTCTGCCTGTTTTCCAGAAGAAAAACATTGCCCTCTGGGCCTACCCAGAATCCCCAAATGAGGATCAACCTGCACGCCATTCGGCTGTACCCCACATATATAGGCTAACCTGGGCACTAATGCCCGTTCTGACACAGTCTGAGCCTGGACCTCCTGGCCTCACCCAGACAGCTGGCCCCACACTGAGCACAACGGACCCGCCATGGCCTTATCATCATCTCTTCTCAATCTCTGTTTTCAGGCTTCTGAACCTAGACCTTATCTCCAATCACGGCCCGGGTTTGAAAATGATGCAGAAATCAGAACTCTTTCCTCATGGCAAGAAACCTTGTGGTTGGCATGTTCTCCAAGGTTCAGTGTACTTGAAACCAGTGTGGCCCATGAGGCCCCGCCCATGCTTGCGGGCCAAATTGGTCACAAACACACATTGTGACCCTCAGCCTGAGCCCAGTCCTCAGTAAGGCCTCTCAGTGGCTGAATGGAGAGACAGCATATTGGGCTTGCCATGCCCCTAGGCCCCAATTTTTAACCATAGTTCGGGTTCTCCCTTCACTCTTCCCCAGGGCTATGCTTTGGAATTCCTCTTTTGGTGGGACATCTGACGAAACAAACCTGAAAGGAGTCCTCTCATCCCACTGATTGACGAAAAACAATTGGGATCGGGCCAAATCCACAGAGAGCAAGATTGGTCCATGGCCCATGAGGCCTCCCCAACATTCCACGGCCATTGCTGATACAAAATCCAGAGACAAAAGCCTGAGCACGCGCCTCAGACTCGCTCATTCTTCATATCCTGAAGAGTTCTTCAGATAAGAACCTACACGGCACTCGAAGGCACCCAAAATATATAGTCTAACCCGGGCACTAAAGCACTGTCTGACAACCTGAGCCCGGACCTCTTGATCAGCACCCAGACATCTGACCGCACACTGAGCACATCTGACCCGCCATGGCCTTATGTCATCATCCATCCCTACCTCAGTTTTCAGGCTTCAGAACCTAGACCTTATCTCCAATCACTGCCCAGGGGTGACTGTGATGCAGAAATCAGAACTCTTCCTTACCCATGGAAAGAAACCATGTGGTTGGCATGTTGTCCAAAGTTCAGTGTAGGAGAAACCAGCATTCACCCTGAGGCCCCGCCCATTCTTGAGTGCGACGAGGGCATAAACACGCATTGTGACCCTCAGCGTGAGTCCTGTCCTCTAGTAGGTCCTCTCAGTGGCTGGAACATTAGATGTCATAATGGGCTTGACATGTCCCTACGCCCCAATTTTTAACCAGATTTCTGGTTGTCCAGTCGCCCCTCCCCAGGGCTCTACTCTGGAATCCCTCATTTGGTGGGACACCTGAGGATGAAAAACAATACAAAACAAATCAACAAAAACAGAACAACGGACTTCATCCATCCCACAGAATGACCCCAAAGTCTTAGGATGGGGCCAACCCCCCAGAGAGTAAGACTCCTCCATTTCCCATGAACTCACCAGGAAATTTCACGACCATGAGTGACACGATATCCAGAGGCAAAAACTTGTGCAAGAGCCTCACTCTCGCCTTTTTTTCTGATCCCGAAGAGTTCTCCTCATGGTCTGTATATCAGTCCTGCCATACCTATGACCCGAAACATAAGGCGAGTTTCTGTTTTCGGACAACTATCCAAGAGCCCTGGCCTACACAGCCTACATGCTTAGGCCCCTGGAGCCAAGCTGAGGAATGTATTGCCCACTCCAAGGGAAATCTGTGTGCCCATTCCAATGGACACAACGCTACTAATAGGATAAATCTCCAAAGTCCCTGAGGCCATCCCAATAGTGGTGGCTTCCCAGGACAAACAGGAGCTATCTGAGCCCATCTGAGACCTACCTGCACTCAGACTTGTAGATTGATATCCCCAGAGGTAAAAAGGAACGAAAAGGCCCCTAGGCCCTAATCGGATCCATTTCTTTGGTTTCAAGGCATCTCTCCTCAGAGGCCTGGATTTCAGTACCAGCATATGGCTGTTTCTTGACTCACCCACCAGAACAAATCTCATCTACATATGGGAAACTTGCACGTGGGAGTGATGTCAAAGCCTCTGTTTAGGAGAACCCTTCATGTCCCCAGTGCCACCGCGTCTTTCCAAGGTATCCATAGACATAAAAACACATTAGGACCCATCCACAGGAGAGTCTATTTCAACTCAGCGTATTCGGTTGCTCCGCGAGATCCCGGAGATCTAACTTGTCTTGTTGCTAGGAGACAATTGGAATGCGAGGTGGGCTACCCAGCCATCCATCCTTAGAACCCTGCTCGGAATCGTTAGCCTGGAGCCAACCAACAGGTCTCAATTCTCCTGCAGAAGAATATTTGAAGTTGGGAGCTTCTCACAACTCCCATCGTGAGAAAACACCCATGGCCTCGTGATCCCCCCCATCTTCATGAAGTGGCCCTCAGGGACATAAGGTCCAACCTGAGCGATCGTCTGATCCTCACCATGACTTCAGATGCACGAGATCTCGGTTCAGATCTGTAGATTGTGCCTGCCATGTCCTCACCCAGAAACCTAAGCCTAGCTTGTGTCCTCAGACTTCCATCCTCAGAGTAATGGCCCACAAGCCCTCCAGTTTCGCAATCCAGAATTATAATGCAGCACTCTGCCTGCCCTCCAAAAGAAAAACATAGCCTTCTGGGGCTACCCAGAAAACCCAAATGAAGATCAACCTGCACACCACTTGGCTGTACCCAAAATATATAGGCTGACCTGGGCAATAATGCCCTTTCTGACAGAGGCTGAGCCTGGACCTCCTGGCCCAACCCATACAGCTGGCTGCTCACTGAGCACATGGGACCAGCCATTGCCTTAGGTAGTTATCTCTTCCCAGCCTCGGTTTTCAGGATTTAGAACCTAGGCCTTATCTCCAATCACTGCCCATGTTTGAAAATGATGCAGAAATCAGAACTCTTTCCCGATGGTAAGAAACCTTGTGGTAGGCTTGTTGTATAATGTTCAGTGTAGTGGATACCAGTGTGTCCAATGAGGCCCCGCCATTGATCGCGGGCCACATAGGTGGCAAACACACAATGTGACCCTCAGCCTTAGCCCAGTCCTCAGATAAGGCCTTCAGTGGCTGGAAGAAGAGACAGCATATTGGGCTTGCCATGCCCCTAGGCCCCAATTTTTAACCATAGTTCGGGTTGTCCCTTCACACTTCCCCAGGGCTCTGCTTTGGAACTCCTCTTTTGGTGGGACACCTGATGTAACAACCCTGAAAGGAGTCCTCCATCCAACAGATTGACGAAAAACAATTGGGATTGGGCCAAATCCACAGAAAGCAAGATTCGTCCACGGCCCATGAGGCCTCCTCCACATTCCACGGCCATCGCTGAAACAAACTCCAGAGACAAAAGCCTGAGCAAGCGCCTCAGACTTGCACTATCTTCATATCCTGAAGATGTCTTCTCATTGTTTGTAGATCAGGCCTGCCATACCTACGTCCCCAAACCTAAGCTGAGTTTGTGTTTTCAGACTTCTGTCCTCAAAGTCCTGGGCCACACACCATCCAGGCTGGGGACCCTGGAGCCACACATTAGGACTGTGCCTACCCAATCCATGGGAATTCTGCCCATTCCATTGTCCAAAATCGTTCAAATTAGGAGAACCCTCCAAAGTCCCTGAGGCCAACCCAATAGTATAGGTCGCCAGGGACAAAAAAGGTCAGTCTGTCACCAGCTGAGCATCTTCCTCCACTCATACCCTAGATGGATGTCCCCAGAGAAGAAGATTGAACCAGACAGGACCCTAGGCCAAAATCGGATCCATTGCTTTGGTTTACAGGCATGTCTCCTCAAAACTCTGGATTCCAATACAAGCATTGGGGTTTTCCTGAGGCACCCATCAGAACAAACATCGTCTCCACTAGGAAACTTGTGCATGGGAGCTATGTCAAAAGCTGAGGAGAATACTTCAGGGTCCCGGTGCCACCGCCCCATTCCAAGGCCCTCATGGACACAAACACACATTAGACCCATCCTCAGGAAAGTCCATTTCAACTCAGCCACCCCGGTTGCTCCCGCAGAGCCATCAGATCTAAACTGTCTTGTCGCTAGGAGACAATTGGAATGCGAGGCGGGCTTCTAAGGCATCCATCCTCGAACTTTGGTCTAGACTCATCCATATGGGATGTTCTGGAGCTGTCCAGCAGGTCTCAATTGTCCCGCAGAAGGAATCCTAGGAGGGGGCCTTCCACCACTCCAAACGTGGGAAAAACTACACGGCCTCGAGATTCAGCTCCCTTCATGAAGGGGCCGTCAAGAATAGAAAATCCAAGCTGAGCCAACGTCTGATCCTCGCTCTGACTTCAGATGCATGAGATATTGCTTCAGATCTTCAGGAGGTACATGCCGTGCCCTCGCCCTGAATCCCAAGTCTAGCTGGTGTTCTCAGACTTCCGTCCTCACACTCTTGGCCCCGAAGCCCACAAGTTTGGCAATTCCGGACCATCATTGCAGCACTCTGCCTGCCCTCGAGAAACAAAATATTGCCCAATGAGCTGCCCGGAACATTAAATGAGAATAAACCTACATGGCACTCAAATGTACCCAAATTATATAGTCTAACCTGAGCAGTAATGCACTGTCTGACATACCATGAGCCGGGACCTCCTGAGCAACACCCAGACAGCTGACCGCACCCTGAGCCCATAAGACCCACCGTGGCCTTAGGTCATCATCTCTTCCCTACCTCAGTTTTCAGGCTTCAGAACCTAGACCTTATCTCCAATCACTGCCCAGCGGTGACTGTGATGCAGAAATCAGAACTCTTCCTTACCCATGGCAAGAAACATTATGGTTGGCATATTGTCCAAAGTTCAGTGTAGGGGAAACCAGGATTCACCCTGAGGCCCCGCCCATTCTTGAGTGCGACGAGGGCATAAACACGCATTGTGACACTCAGCGTGAGTCCTGTCCTCTAGTATGTCCTCTCAGTGGATAGACCATTATATGTCATAATGGCTTGACATGTCCCTAGGCCCCAAATTTAAACCAGATTTCTGGTGTCCAATCGCCCCTCCCCAGGGCTCTACTCTGGAATCCCTCATTTGTTGGGACAACTGAGTTTGAAAAAAAACAAAACAAAAAAAAAAAAAAAAAAAAAAAAAAAAAAACGGAGTTCTTCCATCCCACAGAATGACCCCAAACTCTTTGGACGGAGCCAAACCCCCAGAGAGTAGGAGTCGTCCATTTCCCATGAAGTCACCCGGATATTTCATGACCATGAATAGCACAATATCCAGAGATAAAAACTTGAGCAAGAGCCTCACACTCGCCTTTTTTTCATTACCCGAAGAGTTCTCCTCATGGTCTGTAGATCAGTCCTGCCATACCTATGACCCGAAACATAATCCGAGTTTGTGTTTTAAGACAACTGTCCAAACAGCCCAGGCCTACACACCCAACAGGCTCAGGCCCCTGGAGCCAACCTGAGGACTGTACTTGCCCTCTCCAAGGGAATTGTGTGTGCCCATTCCAATGGCCACAGCCCTACTAATAGGATAAACCTCCAAAGTCCCTGAGGCCATCCCAATATTGGTGGCTTCCAGGACAAACAGGAGCAATCTGAGCCCATCTGAGAACCTACCTGCACTCAGATTCGTAGACTGATATCCCCAGAGGTAAAAAGGAACGAACAAGCCCCTTGGCCCTAATCAGATCCATTGCTTTGGTTTCCAGGCATTTTCCTCAGATGCCTGGAGTTCAGTACCAGCATATGGCTGTTTCTTGACTCACCCATCAGAAAAAAAACTCATCTACACATGGGAAACTTGCACGTGGGAGGTGTGTCAAAGCCTCTTTTTAGGAGAACTTTTCAGGGCCCCAGTGCCACCGCTTCATTCAAGATCTCCATAGACACAAAATCATATTAGGACACATGAACGGGAGAGTCCAATTCAACTCAGCATATTCGGTTGCTCCGTGAGATCCAGCAGATCTAACTTGTCTTGTTGCTAGGAGACAATTGGAATGCGAGGTGGTCTACCCCGCCATCCATCCTTAGAACCCTGCTCAGAATCATTGGCCTGGAGCCAACCAACAAGTCTCAATTTTCCTGCAGAAGAATCATTGCAATTGGAAGTCTCACAACTCCCATAGTGAGAAACCCCCATGGCCTCGTCATACCCCCCCCTTCATGAAGGGGCCATCAGGAACACAAGGTCCTACCTGAAATATCGTCTGATCCTCAACCTGACTTCAGATGCACCAGATCTCGATTCAGGTCTGTATATTGTGCCTGCCATGTCCTCACCCAGAAAAACCTAAGCCTAGCTTGTGTCCTCAGACTTCTGTACACAGACTACTGGCTCACAAGGCCTCCAGTTTGGCAATGCAGAACTACATTGCAGCACTCTAACTGCCCTGCAGAAGAAATACATTGCCCTCAGGGACCACCCAGAAACCCCAAATGAAAATCAACCTGCACGCCTCTTGGCTGTACCCAACATATATAGGCTGACCTGGGCAATAATGCCCTTTCTGACAGAGCCTGAGCCTGGACCTCCTGGCCCCACCCAGACAGCTTGCCGCTCACTGAGCACATAGGACCAGCCATTGCCTTAGGGCGTTATTTCTTCCTAGCCTCGGTTTTCAGGATTCAGATCCTAGACCTTATTTCCATTCACTCCCCAGGTTTCAAAATGATGCAGAATTCAGAACTCCTTCCCAATGGCAAGAACCTTGTGGTTGGCTTGTTGTCCAACGTTCAGTGTAGTGGAAACCTGTTTGTCCGATGAGGCCGCCATTGCTCGCGGGCCACATAGGTGGCAAACTCACATTGTGACCCACAGCCTTAGCCCAGTCCACAGGTAAGGGCTCTCAGTGGCTGGATGAAGAGACAGCATATTGGGCTTGCCATGCCCCTAGGCCCCAATTTTTAACAATAGTTCGGGTTTTCCCTTCACTCTTCCCCAGGGCTCTTATTTGGAGTTCCTCTTTTGGTGGGACACCTGATGTAACAACCCTGAAAGGAGTCCTCTATCCAACAGATTGAAGAAAAACAATTGGGATCGGCCCAAATCCACAGAGAGGAAGATTCGTCCATGGCCCATGAGGCATCCTAGAGTCCTCCATCCAACAGATTGACGAAAAACAATTGGGATTGGGACAAATCCTCAGAGAGCAAGATTCGTCCATGGCCCATGAGGCCTCCTCGACATTCCACGGCCATCGCTGAAACAAAATCCAGAGACAAAAGACTGAGCAAGCGCCTCAGACTCGCACTATCTTCATATCCTGAAGATGTCTTCTCATGGATTGTAGATCGGGCCTGCCATAGCTTCGTCCCCAAACATAAGCTGAGTTTGTGTTTTCAGGCTTCTGTCTTCAAATTCCTGGGCCACACACCATCCAGGCTAGGGACCCTGGAGCCACACATTAGGACTGGGCCTACCCAATCCATGGGAATTCTGCCAATTCCATTACCAAAATCGTACAAATTAGGAGAACCCTCCAAAGTTCCTGAGGCCATTCCAATAGTATAGGTCGCCCGGGACAAAAAGGGCAGTCTGACACCAGCTGAGCATCTACCTCCACTCATACCCTAGATGGATGTCCCCAGAGAAGAAGATTGAACCAGACAGGACCCTAGGCCAAAATCGGATCCATTGCTTTGGTTTACAGGCATGTCTCCTCAAAACCCTGGATTCCAATACCAGCATTGGGGTTTCCTGAGGCACCCATCAGAACCAAACTCATCTCCACAAGGAAACGTGTGCATGGGAGCTATGTCAAAAGCTGAGGAGAATACTTCAGGGTCCCGGTGCCACCGCCCCATTTAAAGGCCCTCATGGACACAAACACTCATTAGACCCATCCTCAGGAAAGTCCATTTCAACTCAGCCACCCCGGTTGCACCCGCAGAGCCATCAAATCTAAACTCTCTTGTCGCTAGGAGACAATTGGAATGCGAGGCGGGCTTCCCAGGCATCCATCTTTGAACGTTGGTCTGGACTCATCCATATGGGATGTCATGGAGCTGTCCAACAGGTCTCAATTGTCCCGCAGAAGGAATCCTTGGAGGGGGCATCCCACCACTCCCAACGTGGGAAAACCTCCACGCTCTCGAGAATCGGCTCCCTTCATGAAGGGGCCGTCATGAATAGAAAA
Source organism: Mustela putorius furo (assembly GCF_011764305.1). NCBI lineage: Eukaryota > Metazoa > Chordata > Mammalia > Carnivora > Mustelidae > Mustela > Mustela putorius. The sequence goes on along the minus strand of NW_025421761.1, from coordinate 69,025 downwards.
TCCAAGCTGAGCCAACGTCTGATACTCGCTCTGACTTCAGATGCATGAGATATTGCTTCAGATCTTCAGGGGGTACATGCCGTGCCCTCGCCCTGAAACCCAAGTCTAGCTTGTGTTCTCAGACTTCCATCCCCACACTCCTGGCCCCGAAGCCCACAAGTTTGGCCATTCCAGACCATCATTGCAGCACTCTGCCTGCCCTCTAGAAAAAATATATTGCCTAATGAGCTGTCCGGGCACATTAAATGAGAATAAACTTACACGGTACTCGAAAGTACCCAAATTATATAGTCTAACCTGGGCAGTAATGCACTGTCTGACACAACCTGAGCCGGGACCTCCTGAACAACACCCAGACAGCTGACCGCACACTGAGCACATCATCCCGCCATGGCCTTAGGTCATCATCTCTGCCCTACCTCAGTTTTCAGGATTCAGAACCTAGACTTTAACTCCAATCACTGCCCAGGGGTGACTGTGATGCAGAAATCAGAACTCCTGCTTACCCATGGCAAGAAACCTTGTGGTTGGCATGTTGTCCTACGTTCAGTGTAGGAGAAACCAGTATTAACCCTGAGGTCACGCCCATTCTTGCGTGCAACGAGGGCATAAACACGCATTGTGACCCTCAGTGTGATTCCTGACCTCTAGTAAATCCTCTCCGTGGCTGGACCATTAGATGTCATATTGGGCTTGACATGTCCCTAGGCCCCAATTTTTAACCAGATTTCTGGTTGTCCAGTCACCACTCCCCAGGGCTCTACTCTGGAATCCCTCATTTGGTGGGTCACCTGAGGTTGAAAAACAAAACAAAACAAATCAACCACAACAACAACGGACTTCTTCCATCCCACAGAATGAACCCAAACTCTTTGGACGGTGCCAAACCCCCAGAGAGTAAGACTCGTCCATTTCCCATGAAGTCATCCGGAAATTTCACGACCATCAGTGACACGATATCCAGAGACAAAAAATAGAGCAAGAGCCTCACACTCGCCCTTTTTTCATATCCCGAAGAGTTCTCCTCATGGTCTGTAAATCAGTCCTGCCATACCTATGACCCGAAACATAAGCCGAGTTTGTGTTTTCAGACAACTGTCCAAACAGCCCTGACCTACAAACCCAACAGGCTCAGGCCCCTGGAGCCGAACCTGACGACTGTGCTTGCCCTCTCCAAGGGAATTGTCTGTGCCCATTCCAATGGCCGCAACCCTACTAATAGGATAAACCTACAAAGTCCCTGAGGCCACCCAATATTTATGGCTTCCCAGGAAAAACAGGGGCATTCTGGGCCCATCTGCGCACCTACCTGCACTCCTCAGAGGAATGGATTTCAATAACAGCATATGGCAGTTTCTTGACTCACCCATCAGAACAAATCTCATCTACACATGGGAAACTTGCACGATGGAGCTGTGTGAAAGCCTCTCTTTAGGAGAACCCTTCAGGGCCCCAGTGCCACCGCTTCATTCCAAGGTCTCCATAGACACAAAATCATATTAGGACACATCCACGAGAGAGTCCATTTCAACGCAGCCTCCTCGGTTGCTCCCCCAGATCCAGCAGATCTAACCTGTCTTGTTGCTTGGAGACAATTGGAATGCGAGGTGGGCTACACTGCCATCCATCCTTAGAACCCTGCTCGGAATCGTTGTCCTGGAGCCAACCAACAGGTCTCAATTGTCCTGCAGAAGAATCTTTGCATTGGGAGCTTCTCACAACTCCCATCGTGGGAAAAACACCCATGGCCTTGTGATCCACCCCCCCCCCCTTCTGGAAGGGGCCATCACGGACAGAATGTCCAACCTGTGCGATTGTCTGATCTTCGCCCTGACTTCAGATGCACGAGATCTCGATCAGGTCTCACCCAGAACCCTAGGCCTAGCTTGGGTTCTCAGACTTCCGTCTTCACACTACTGGCCCACAAGCCCTCCAGTTTGGCAATCCAGAACGACAATACAGCACTCGGCCTGTTTTACAGAAAAAAAAAAACATGGCCGTCTGGGGCTAACCAGAAACCCCAAATGAGGATCAACCTGCACGCCATTCGGCTGTACCCCAAATATATAGGCTGACCTGGGCACTAATGCCCTTTCTGAGACAGCCTCAGTCTGGACCTCCTGGCCCCACCCAGAGAGCTGGCCGCACACTGAGCACATCAGACACGCCATGGCCGTAGGTCATCATCTCTTACCTACCACAGTTTTCAGGCTTCAAAACCTAGACCTTATCTCCAATCACTGCCCCGGGGTGACTATGAGGCAGAAGTCAGAACTCTTCCTTACCCAAGGCAAGAAACCATGTGGTTGGCATGTTGTCCAACGTTCAGTGTAGGAGAAACCAGCATTCACCCTGATGCCCCGCCCATTCTTGAGTGCTATGAGGGCATAAACACGTATTGTGACCCTCAGTGTGAGTCCTGTCCTCTAGTACGTCCTCTCAGTGTCTGGACCATTAGATGTCATAATGGGCTTGACATGTCCCTAGGCCCCAATTTTTAACCAGATTTCTGGTTGTCCAGTCGCCATCCCAGGGCTCTACTCTGGAATCCCTCATTTGCTGGGACACCTGAGGATGAAAAAAAACAAAACAAAACAAATCAACAACAACAGAACTACGGACTTCTTCAATCCAATAGAATGAACCCAAACTCTTTGGACGGGGCCAATCCCCCAGAAAGTAAGACTTTCCATTTCCCATGATGTCACCCGGAAATTTCACGACCAAGAGTGACACGATATCCAGAGATAAAAACTTGAGCAAGAGACTCACACTTCCCCTATTTTCATATCCCGAAGAGTTCTCCTCATGGTCTGTAGATCAGTCCTGCCATACCTATGACCCGAAACATAAGCCGTGTTTGTGTTTTCAGACAACTGTCCAAATAGCCCTGGCCTACACACCCTACAGGCTCAGGCCCCTGGAGCCAAACGTGACGACTGTGCTTGCCCTCTCCAAGGGAATTGTGTGTGCCCATTCCAATGGCCACAACCCAACTAAGAGGATAAACCTCCAAAGTCCCTGAGGCCAACCCAATATTTGTGGCTTCCCAGGAAAAACAGGGGCAATCTGGGCCATCTGAGCACCTACCGGCACTCAGACCCGTAGACTGATGTCCCCAGAGGTAAAAAGGAACGAACAGGCCCCTAGGCACATATCCGGTCCATTGCTTTGGTTTCCAGGCATCTCTCCTCAGAGGAATGGATTTCAATAACAGCATATGGCTGTTTCCTGACTCACCCATCAGAAACAAATCTCATCTACACATGGGAAACTTGCACGATGGAGCTGTGTGAAAGCCTCTCTTTAGGAGAACCCTTTAAGGCCCCAGGGCCACCGCTTCATTCCAAGGTTTCAATAGACACATAATCATATTAGGATATATCCACGGGAGAGTCCATTTCAACTCAGCCTCCTCGGTTGCTCCACCAGATGCAACAGATCTTACCTGTCTTGTTGCTTGCAGACAATTGGAATGCGAGGTTGGCTACCCAGCCATCCATCCTTAGAACCCTGCTCAGAATCGTTGTCCTGGAGCCAACCAACAAGTCTCAATTATCCTGCAGAAGAATCTTTGCAGTTCGGAGCTTCTCACAACTCCCATCGTGGGAAAACCCCCATGGCCTCTTGATCCACGCCCCCCTTAAAGAAGGGGCCATGAGGTAACGAATGTCCAACCTGAGCGATCGTCTGATCCTCGCCCTACTTCAGATGCACGAGATCTCGATTCAGGTCTCACCCAGAAACCTAGGCCTAGTTTGGGTTCTCAGACTTCCGTCCTCAGACTATTTGCCCACAAGCCCTCCAGTTTGGAAATCGAGAACTACAATGCAGCACTCTGCCTGCCCTCCAGAAGAAAAACATTGCCGTCTGGGGCTACCCAGAAACCCAAATTGAGATTCAACCTGCATGCCATTCGGCTGTACCGCAAATATATAGGCTGACCTGAGCACTAATGCCCTTTCAGAGACAGCCTGAGTCTGGACCTCCTGGCCTCACCCAGACAGTTGGCCGCACACTGAGCTCATATGACCTGCCATGGCCTTAGGTCGTGATCTCTTCTCAATCTCGGTCTTCAGGCTTCAGAACCTAGAAATTATCTCCAATCACGGCCCGGGTTTGACAATGATGCAGATATCAGAACTCTTTCCCCATGGCAAGAATCCTTGTGGTTGGCATGTTGTCCAAGGTTCAGTGTAGTTGAAACCAGTGTGGCCCATGAGGCCCCGCCCATGCTTGCGGGCCAAATTGGTCACAAACCCACATTGTGACCCCTCAGCCTGAGCCCAGTCCTCAGGAAAGGCCTCTCAGTGGCTGGATGGAGAGACAGCATATTGGGCTTGCCATGCCACTAGCCCCCAATTTTTAACCATAGTTCGGGTTGTCCCTTCACTCTTCCCCAGGGCTCTGCTTTGGAATTCCTCTTTTGGTGGGACCCCTAGGTAACAAACCTAAAAAGAGACCTCCCATCCCACAGATTGACAAAAAACAAATGGTATTGAGCCAAATCCACAGAGAGCAAGATTCGTCCATGGCCCATGAGGCCTCCCCAACATTCCACGGCCATCGCTGTTACAAAATCCAGAGATAAAAGCCTTAGTTCGTGCTTCAGACTCGCTCATTCTTCATATCCTGAAGAGTTCTTCAGATAAGAACCTACACGGCACTCTAAGGCACCCAAAATATATAGTCTAACCTGGGCACAAATGCACTGTCTTACAACCTGAGCCTGGACCTCGTGACCAACACCCAGACAGCTGTCCGCACACTGAGCATATCAGACCCGCCATGGCCTTAGGTCATCATCTCTTCTTCCCTACCTCTGTTATCAGGCTTCAGAACCTAGACCTTATCTCCAATCACTGCCCAGCGGTGACTGTGATGCAGAAATCAGAACTCTTCCTTACGCATGGCAAGAAAGCTTGTGGTTGGCATGTTGTCCATCATTCAGTTTAGGAGAAACCGCAATTCACCATGAGACCCCCCCGCCCATTCTTGAGTGCGACGAGGGCATAAACACGCATTGTGACCCTCAGCGTGAGTCCTGTCCTCTAGTACGTCCTCTCAGTGGCTGGACCACTAGATGTCATAATGGGCTTGACATGTCCCTAGGCCCCAATTTTTAACCAGATTTCTGGTTGTCCAGTCGCCCCTCCCCAGGGCTCTACTGGAATCCCTCATTTGGTGGGACACCTGAGGTTGAAAAACAAAACAAAACAAAATCAATAACAACAGAGCAACAAGCTTCTTCCATTCCACAGAATGACCCCAAACTCTTTGGACGGGGCCAAACCCCCAGAGAATAAGACTCGTCCATTTCCCATGAAGTCACCCGGAAATTTCACGACCATGAGTGACACGATATCCAGAGACAAAAACTTGAGCATAGCCTCACACTAGCCCTTTTTTCATATCCCGAAGAGTTCTCCTCATGGTCTGTAGATCAGTCCTGCCATACCTATGACCCGAAACAGAAGCCGAGTTTGTGTTTTCAGACAACTGTCCAAACAGCCCTGGCCAACACACACTACAGGCTCAGGTCCCTGGAGCCAAACCTGACGACAGTGCTTTCCCTCTCCAAGTGAATTGTATGTGCCCACTCCAAAGGCCACAACCCTACTAATAGGATAAAACTCCAAAGTCCCTGAGGCCATCCCAATATATTTGGCTTCCCAGGACAAATGGGGCAATCTGGGCCCATCTGAGCACCTACCGGCACTCACACCCGTAGACTGATATCCCCAGAGGTAAAAAGGAACGAACAGGCGCCTAGGCACCTATCGGAACCATTGCTTTTGTTTCCAGGCATCTCTCCTCAGAGGCCTGCATTTAAATAACAGCATATGGCTGTTTCTTGACTCACCCATCAGAACAAATCTCATCTACACATGGGAAACTTGCACGATGGAGCTATGTGAAATCTTCTCTTTAGGAGAACCCTTCAGGGCCCCAGTGCCACCGCTTCATTCCAAGGTCTCCATAGACACAAAATCATATTAGGACACATCCACAGGAGAGTCCATTTCAACTCAGCCTCCTCGGGTGCTCCCCCAGGTCCAACAGATCTAAATTGTCTTGTTGCTTGGAGACAATTGGAATGCGAGGTGGGCTACCCAGCCATCCATCCTTAGAACCCTGCTCAGAATCGTTGTCCTTTTGCCAACCAACAGGTCTCAATTTTCCTGCAGAAGAATCTTTGCAGTAGGGAGCTTCTCACAACTCCCATCGTGGGAAAACCTTATCTCCAATCACGGCCCGGTTTTGAAAATGATGCAGCAATCAGATCCAACAGATCTAACCTGTCTTGTTTCTTGGAGACAATTGGAATGCGAGGTGGGCTACCCAGCCATCCATCCTTAGAACCCTGCTCAGAATCGTTCTCCTGGACCCAACCAACAGGTCTCAATTATCCTGCAGAAGAATCTTTGCAGTTGGGAGCTTCTCCCAACTCTCATCATGGGAAAACCCCATGGCCTCGTGATCCACGCCCCCCTTCAAGAAGGGGCCATCAGGGACAGAATGTCCAACCTGAGCGATCGTCTGATCCTCACCCTGACTTCAGATGCCCGAGATCTCGATTCAGGTCTGTAGATTGTGCCTGCCATATCCTCACCCAGAAACCGAGGCCTACCTTGGGTTCCTAGACTTCCGTCCTCAGACTACTGGCCAACAAGCCCTCCAGTTTGGCAATCCAGATCTACAATGCGGCACTCTGCATGCCCTCCAGAAGAAAAACATTGCCCTCTGGGGCTACCCCCAGAAACCCCAAATGAGGAACAACGGGGCACGCATTTCGGCTGTACCCCAAATATATAGGCTGACCTGAGCACTAATGCCCTTTCTGACACAGCTTGATCCTGAACCTCCTGGCCCCACACAGACAGCTGGCCGCACACTGAGCACATCGGACGTGTCATTATCTTAGGTCATCATCTCTTGTCAACCTCGGTTTTCAGGCTTCAGAACCTAGACCTTATCTCCAATCACGGCCCGGGTTTGAAAATGAGGCAGAAATCAGAACTCTTTCGCCATGGCAAGAAACCTTGTGGTTGGCATGTTGCACAAGGTTCCGTGTACTTGAAACCAGTGTGGCTCATGAGGCCCCGCCCATGCTTGTGGGCCACATTGGTCACAAACACACATTGTGAACATCAGCCTGAGCCCAGTCCTCAGGTAAGGCCTCTCAGTGGCTGGATGGACAGTCAGCATATTGGGCTTGCCATGCCCCTAGGCCCCAATTTTTAACCATAGTTCGTGTTGTCCCTTCACTCTTCCCCAGGGCTCTGCTTTGGAATTCCTCTTTTGGTGGGACACCTGAGGTAACAAACCTGAAAGGGGTCCTGCCATCCCACAGATTGACGGAAAACAATTGGGATGGGGCCAAGTCCACAGAGAGCAAGATTCATCCATCAACATGAAGCCTCCCCAACATTCCACGGCCATCGCTGATACAAAATCGAGAGACAAAAGCCTGAGCATGCGCCTCAGACTCGCTCATTCTTCATATCCTGAAGAGTTCTTCAGATCAGAACCTACACGGCACTCGAAGACACCCAACATATATAGTCTAACCTGGGCACTAATGCACTGTCTGACAACCTGAGCCCGGACCACGTGACCAACACCCAGACAGCTGACCCTACACTGAGCACATCAGACCCGCCATGGCCTTAGGTCATCATCTCTTCCCTCCCTCAGTTTTCAGGCTTCAGAACCTAGACCTTAACTCCAATCACTGCACAGGGGTGACTGTGATGCAGAAATCAGAATTCTTCCTTACCCATGGCAAGAAACCTTCTGGTGGGCATGTTGTCCGACGTTCAGTGTAGGAGAAACCAGAATTCACCAAGAGGCCCCGCCCATTCTTGAGTGCGACGAGGGCATAAAACACGCATTGTGACCCTCAGCGTGAGTCCTCTCCTCTTGTACGTCCTCTCAGTGGCTGGACCATTAGATGTCATAATGGGCTTGACATGTCCCTACGCCCCAATTATTAACCAGGTTTCTGGTTGTCCAGTCGCCCCGCCCAGGGCAATACTCTGGAATCCCTCATTTGGTGGGACACCTGAGGTTGAAAAACAAAACAAAACAAATCAACAACAACAGAACAACGGACTTCTTCCATCCCACAGAATGACCCCAAACTCTTTGGACGGGGCCAAACCCCCAGAGAGTAAGACTCGTACATTTCCAATGAAGTCACCCGGAAATTTCACAACCATGAGTGACATGATATCCAGAGACAAAACCTTAAACAGAGCCTCACACTCGCCCTTTTTTCATATCCCGAAGAGTTCTCCTCATGGTCTGTAGATCAGTCCTGCCATACCTATGACCCTAAATATAAGCAGAGTTTGTGTTTTCAGACAACTGTCCAAACAGCCCTGGCCTACACACCCTAGAGGCTCAGGCCGCTAGAGCCAAACCTGAGGACTGTGCTTGCCCACTCCAAGGGAACTGTGTGTGCCCATTCTAATGGCCACAACCGTACTAATAGGATAAACCACCAAATCCCTGAGGCCATCCCAATATTTGTGGCTTCCCAGGACAAACAGGGGCAATCTGGGTCCATCTTAGCAGCTACCGGCACTCAGACCCGTAGACTGATATCTACAGAGGTAAAAAGGAAAAAACAGGCCCCTTTGCACCTATCAGATCCATTGCTTTTGTTTCCAGGCATCTCTCCTCAGAGGCCTGCATTTCTATAACAGCATATGGCTGTTTCTTGACTCACCCATCAGAACAAATCTCATCTACACATGGGAAACTTGCACGATGGAGCTGTGTGAAAGCCTCTCTTTAGGAGAACCCTTCAGGGCCCCAGTGCCAACGCTTCATTCCAAGGTCTCCATAGACACAAAAACATATTAGGACACATCCACGGGAGGTCCATTTCAGCTCAGCCTCCTCGGTTGCTCCCCAAGATCCAGCAGATATAACCTGTCTTGTTGCTTGGAGACAATTGGAATGCGAGGTGGGCTACACTGCCATCCATCCTTAGAACCCTGCTCGGAATCGTTGTCCTGGAGCCAACCAACAGGTCTCCATTGTCCTGCAGAAGAATCTTTGCAGTTGGGAGCTTCTCACAACTCCCATCGTGGGAAAACCCCCATGGCCTCGTGATCCACCCCCCCTTCAAGAAAGGGCCATCAGGGACAGAATGTCCAACCTGAGCCATGTGTGATCTTCGCCCTGACTTCAGATGCTCGAGATCTAGATTCAGGACTCACCCAGAAACCTAGGCCTAGCTTGGGTCAGTCTTCCGTCCTCAGACTACTGGCCCACAAGCCCTCCAGTTTGGCAATCCAGAACTACAATGCAGCACTCTGTCTGCCCTCCAGAGAAAAAACATTGCCCTCTGGGGCTACCCAGAAACCCCAAATGAGGATCAACCTGCACGCCATTCGGTTGTACCCCAAATATATAGGCTGTCCTGTGCACTAATGCCCTTTCTAGGACAGCCTGAGTCTGGACCTCCTGGACCCACTCAGACAGCTGGCCGCACACCGAGTTCATCGGACCCGCCATGGCCTTAGGTCGTCATTCTTCTAAAACTCAGTTTTCAGGCTTCAGAACCTAGACCTTATCTCCAATCAGGGCCCGGGTTTGAAAATGATGCAGAAATCAGAACTCTTTCCCCATGGCAAGAAACCTTGTGGTTGGCATGTTGTCCAAGGTTCAGTGTACTTGAAACCAGTGTGGCCCATGAGGCCCCGCCCATGCTTGCGGGCCACATTGGTCACAAACACACATTGTGGCCCTCAGCCTGAGCACAGCCTCAGGTAAGGCCTCTCAGGGGCTGGATGGAGAGACAGCATATTGGGCTTGCCATGCCCCTAGGCCCCAATTTTTAACCGTAGTTCGGGTTGTCCCTTCACTCTTCCCCAGGGCTCTGCTTTGGAATTCCTCTATTGGTGGGACACCTGAGGTAACAAACCTGAAAGGAGTCCTCCTATCCCACAGATTGACGAAAAACAATTGGGATCGGGCCATATCCACAGAGTGCAAGATTCGTACATGACCCATGAGGCCTCCCCAACATTCCATGGCCATCGCTGATACAAAATCCAGAGACAAAAGCCTGAGCACGCACCTCAGACTCGCTCATTCTTCATATCCTGAAGAGTTCTTCAGATAAGTACCTACACGGCTTTCGAAGGCACCCAAAATATATAGTCTAACCTGGGCACTAATACACTGTCTGACAACCTGAGCCCGGACCTCGTGACCAACACCCAGACAGCTGACCGCACACTGAGCACATCAGACCCGCCATGGCCTTAGGTCATCATCTCTTCCCTACTTCAGTTTTCAGGCTTCAGAACCTAGACCTTATCTCCAATCACTGCCCAGCGGTGACTGTGATGAGGAAATCAGAACTCTTCCTTACCCATGGCAAGAAACCTTGTGGTTGGCATGTTGTCCAACGTTCAGTGTAGGAGAAACCAGTATTCACCCTGAGGCCCCGCCCATAGTTGAGTGCTACGAGGGCATAAACACACACTGTGACCCTAGCGTGAGTCCTGTCCTCTAGTACGTCCTCTCAGTGGCTGGACCATTATGTGTCATAATGGGCTAGACATGTCCCACAGAATGACCCACTCTCTTTGAACGGGGCCAAACACCCAGAGAGTAAGACTCGTCCATTTCCCATGAAGTCACCCGGAAATTTCACGACCATGAGTGACACGATATCCAGAGACAAAAACTTGAGCAAGAGCCTCACACTCGCCCTTTTTTCATATCCCGAAGAATTCTCCTCATCGTCTAGAGATCAGTCGTCCCATACCTATGACCCGAAACATAAGCCGAGTTTTGTGTTTTCAGACAACTGTCCAAACAACCCTGGCCTACACACCCTACAGGCTCAGACCCTGGAGCCCAACCTGACGACTGTGCTTGCCCTCTCCAAGGGAATTGTATGTGCCCATTCCAATGGCCACAATCCTACTAAGAGGATAAACCTCCAAAGTCCCTGAGGCCATCACAATATTTGTGGCGTCCCAGGAGAAACAGGGGCAATCTGGGCCCATCTGAGCACCTACCGGCACTCTGACCCGTAGACTGATGTCCAAGAGGTAAAAAGGAACGAACAGGCCCCTAGGCACCTGTCGGATCCATTGGTTTGGCCTCCAGGCATCTCTCCTCAGAGGCCTGAATTTCAATAACAGCATATGGCTGTTTCTTGACTCACCCATCAGAACAAATCTCATCTACACATGGGAAACTTGCACGATGGAGCTGTGTGAAAGCCTCTCTTTAGGAGAACCCTTCAGGGCCCCAGTGCTTCCGCTTCATTCCAAGGACTCCATAGACACAAAATCATATTAGGACACATCCAAGGGAGAGTCCATTTCAACTGAGCCTCCTCGGTTGCTCCGCTGATCCAGCAGATCTACATGTCTTGTTGCTTGGAGACAATTGGAATGCGACGTGGGCTACCCAGCCATCCATCCTTAGAACCCAGCTTGGAATAGTTGTCCTGGAGCCAACCAACAGGTCTCAATTGTCCTGCAGAAGAATCTTTGCAATTCGGAGCTTCTCACAACTCCTACCGTGGGAAAACCGTCATGGCCTCGTGATCCACCTCCCTTCAAGAAGGGGCCATCAGGGACAGAATGTCCAACCTGAGCGTTCGTCCGATCCTCGCCCTGACTTCAGATGCACGAGATCTGGATTCAGGTCAGCAGATTGTGCCTGCCATATCCTCACCCAGAATCCTAGGCCTAGCTTGGGTTCTCAGACTTCCGTCCTCAGACTACTGACCCACAAGCCCTCCAATTTGGAAATCCAGACTACAATGCAGCACTCTGCCCTGCCCTCCAGAAGAAAACATTGCCCTCTGGGGATACTCAGAAACCCCAAATAAGGATCAACCTGCACGCCATTCGGCTGCACCCCAAAATATATAGGCTGACCTGGGCACTAATGCCCTTTCTGACACATCCTGTGCCTGGACCTCCTGGCCCCACCCTGACAGCTGGCTGCACACTGAGCACATCGGACCCGCCATGGCCTTAGGTCGTCATCTCTTCTCAACCTCGGTTTTCAGGCTTCAGAACCTAGACCTTATCTCCAATCACGGCCCAGGTTTGAAAATGATACAGAAATCAGAACTCTTTTCCCATGGCAAGAAACCTTGTGGTTGCCATGTAGTCCAAGGTTCAGTGTCGTTGAAACCAGTATGGCCCATGAGGCCCCGCCCATGCTTGCATGCCATATTGGTCACAAACACACATTGTGACCCTCAGACTAGGCCCAGTCCTCAGGTGAGGCCTCTCAGTGGCTGGATGGAGAGACAGGATATTTGGCTTGGCTTGCCATGCCCCGAGGCCCCAATTTTTAACCGTAGTTCGGGTTGTGTCTTCACTCTTCCCCAGGGCTCTGCTTTGGAATTCCTCTTTTGGGGGGACACCTGAGGTAACAAACATGAAAGGAGTCCTCCCCTCCCACAGATTGACGAAAAACAATTGGGATCGGGCCAAATCCACAGAGAGCAAGATTCTTCCATGGCCCATGATGCCTCCCCAACATTCCACGGCCATCGCTGATACAAAATCCAGAGACAAAAGCCTGAGCACGCGCCTCAGACTCCCTCAAACTACATATCCTGAAGAGTTCTTCAGATAAGAACCTACACGACACTAATGTACCCAAAATATATAGTCTAACGTGGGCACTAATGCACTGTCTGACAACCTGAGCCCGGACCTCGTGACCAAAACCCAGACAGCTGACCGCACACTGAGCACATCAGACCCGCCATGGCCTTTGTCATCATCTATTCCCTACCTCAGTTTTCAGGCTTCAGAACCTAGACCTTAACTCCAATCACTGCCCAGGGGTGACTGTGATGTAGAAATCAGAACTCTTCCTTACCCATGGCAAGAAACCTTGTGGTTGGCATGTTGTCCAAAGTTCAGTGTAGGAAAAAGCAGCATTCACCCTGAGGCCCCGCCCATTCTTGAGTGCGACGAGGGCATAAACACGCATTGTGACCCTCAGCGTGAGTCCTGTCCTCTAGTACGTCCTCTCATTGGCTGGACCATTAGATTTCATAATGGGCTAGACATGTCCCTAGGCCCCAATTTTTAACCAGATTTCTAGTGGTCCATTCGCCCCTCCCCAGGGCTCTACTGTGGAATCCCTCATTCGGTGGGACACCTGAGGTTGAAAAACAAAACAAAAGAAATCAACAACAACAGAACAACGGACTTCTTCCATCCCACAGAATGACCCCAAACTCTTTGGACGGGGCCAAACCCCCAGAGAGTAACTTCGTCCATTTCCCATGAAGTCAACCGGAAATTTCACGACCATGAGTGACACGATATCCAGAGACAAAAACTTGAGCAAGAGCCTCACACTCACCCTTTTTTCATATCCCGTAGAGTTCTCCTCATGGTCTGTAGATCAGTCCTGCCATACCTATGACCCGAAACATATGCGGAGTGTGTGTTTTCAGACAACTATCCAAACAGCTCTGGCCTACACCCCCTACAGGCTAAGGCCCCTGGACCAAACCTGACGACTGTGCTTGCCCTCTCCAAGGAATTGTACGTGCCCTTTCCAATGGCCACAACCCTACTAAGAGGATAAACCTCCAGGTCCCTGAGGCCATCCCAATATTTGTGGCTTCCCAGGACAAACAGGGGCAATCAGGGCCCATCTGAGCGCCTACCGGCACTCAGACCCGTAGATTGATGTCCCTAGAGGTAAAAAGGAACGAACAGGCCCCTAGGCACCTATCGGATCCATTGCTTTGGTTTCTAGGGATCTCTCCTCAGAGGCCTGGATTTCAATAACAGCATATGGCTGTTTCTTGACACTCCAATCAGAACAAATCTCATCTACACATGGGAATTTGCACGAAGGTGCTGTGAGAAACCCTCTCATTAGGGGGACCCTTCAAGGCCCCAGTGCCACTGCTTCATTACAAAGTCTCCATAGACACAAAATCATACTTGGACACATCCACGGAGGAGTCCATTTCAACTCAGCCTCCTCTGTTGCTCCCCCAGATCAGGCAGATCTAACCTGTCTTGTTGCTTGGAGAAAGTTGGAATGCGAGGTGGCCTACTTAGGCATCCATCCTTAGAACCCCGCTCGGAATCGTTGTCCTGGAGCCAACCAACAGGTCTCAATTGTCCTGCAGAAGAATCTTTGCAGTTGGGAGCTTCTCACAACTCCCATCGTGGGAAAACCCCCATGGCCTCGTGATCTATCCCCCCTTCAAGAAGGGGCCATCAGGGAGAGAATTTCCAACCTGAGGGATCGTCTGATCCTCGCCCTGACTTCAGATGCACGAGATCTTGATTCAGGCCTGTAGATTGTGCCTGCCATCCTCACCCAGAATCCTAGGCCTCTCTTGGTTTCTCAGACTTCCGTCCTCAGACTACTGGCCCACAAGCCCTCCAGTTTGGCAATCCAGAACTACAATGCAGCACTCAGCCTGTCCTCCAGAAGAATAACATTGCCCTCTGGGGCTACCCAGAAACCACAAATGAGGATGAACCTGCACGCCATTTGGCTGTACCCCAAATATATAGGCACCTGGGCACTAATGCCCTTTCTGACACAGCTGAGCCTGGACCTCCTGGTACCACCCAGACAACTGGCCGCACACTGAGCACATCGGACCCGCCATGGCCTTAGGTCGTCATCTCTTCTCAACCTCGGTTTTCAGGCTTCAGAACCTAGACCTTATCTCCAATCACGGCCCAGGTTTGAAAATGATGCAGAAATCAGAACTCTTTCCCCATGGCAAGAAAACTTGTGGTTGGCATGTTGTCCAAGGCTCAATGTAGTTGAAACCAGTGTGGCCCATGAGGCCTCGCCCATGCTTGCGGGCCACATTGGTCACAAACAAACATTGTGACCCTCAGCATGAGTCCAATCCTCAGGTAAGGCCTCTCAGTGGCTGGATGGAGAGACAGCATATTGGGCTTGCCATGCCCCTAGGCCCCAATTTTTAACCATAGGTCGGGTTGTCCCTTCACTCTTCCCCCCAGGGCTCTGCTTTGGAATTCCTCTTTTGGTGGGACACCTGAGTTAACAAACCTGAAAGGAGTCCTCCCATCCCACAGATTGACGAAAAACAATTGGGATCAGGCCAAGTCCACAGAGAGCAAGATTCGTCCATGGCCCATGAGGCCTCCCCAACATTCCACGGCCATCGCTGATACAAAATCCAGAGACAAAAGCCTGAGCACGCGCCTCAGACTAGCTCATTCTTCATATCCTGAAGAGTTCTTCAGATAAGAAGCTACACTGCACTCGAATGCACCAAAAATATATACTATAACCTGGGCACTAATGCACTGTCTGAGAACCTGAGCCCGGACCTGGTGACCAACACCCAGAGAGCTGACTGCACACTGAGCACAACAGACCCGCCATGGCCTTAGGTCATCATATCTACCCTACCTCAGTTTTCAGGCTTCAGAACCTAGACCTTATCTCCAATCACTGCCCAGGGGTGACTGTGATGCAGAAATCAGAACTCCCATGATGGCCCCTTCTTGAAGGGGGGGTGGAACACGAGGCCATGGGTGTTTTTTTCCACGATGGGAGTGTGAGAAGCTCCCAACTGCAAAGATTCTTCTGCAGGTCAATTGAGACCTGTTGTTTGGCTCCAGGACAACAATTCCGAGCAGGGTTCTAAGGATGGATGGCTGGGTAGCCCACCTCGCATTCCAATTGTCTCCATGCAGCAAGACAGGTTAGATCTGCTGGATCTGGGGGAGCAACCGAAGAGGCTGATTTGAAATGGACTCTCCCGTGGATGTGTCCTGATAAGATTTTGTGTCTATGGAGACCTTGGAATGAAGCGGTGGCACTGGGTCCCTGAAGGGTTCTCCTAAAGAGAGGCTTACACACAGCTGCATTGTGCAAGTTTACCATGTGTAGATGAGATTTGTACTGATGGGTGAGTGAAGAAACAGCCATATGCTGTTATTGAATTCCAGGCCTCTGAGAAGAGATGCCTCGAAACCAAAGCACTGGATCCGTTAGCTGCCTAGGGGCCTGTTCGTTCCTTTTTACCTCTGGGGACATCAGTCTACGGGTCTGAGTGCCGGTAGGTGCTCAGATGGGCCCAGATTGCCCCTGTTTGTCCTGGGAAGCCCCAAATTGGGATGGCCTCAGGGCCTTTTGAGGTTTATACCATTAATAGGGTTGTGGCAATTGGAATGGGCACACACAATTCCCTTGGAGAGGGCAAGCACAGTCGTCAGGATTGGTTCCAGGGGCCTGAGCCTGTAGGGTGTGTAGGCCAGGGCTGTTTGGACAGTTGTTGAAAACACAAACTTGGCTTATGTTTCGCGTCATAGGTATGGCAGGACTGATCTACAGACTATGAGGAGAACTCTTCGGGATATGAAAAAAGGTCGTTTGTGAGGCTCTTGATCAAGATTCTGACTCTGGATATCATGTCACTCATGGTCGTGAAATTTCCGGGTGACTTCATGGTAAATGGAGGAGTCTTACTCTCTGGGGATTTGGCCCCGTCCAAAGAGTTTGGGGTCATTCTGTGGGATGGAAGAAGTCCGTTGTTCTGTTGCTGTTGATTTGTTTTGTTTTTTTTTATAAACTCAGGTGTCCCACCAAATGAGGGATTCCAGAGTAGAGCCCTGGGGAGGGGCGACTGGACAACCAGAAATCTGGTTAAAAATTGGGGCCTAGGGACATGTCAAGCCCATTATGACATCTAATGTTCCAGCCACTGAGAGGATGTACTAGAGGACAGGACTCACGCTGAGGGTCACAATGCGTGTTTATGCCCTCGTCTCACTCAAGAATGGGCAGGGCCTCAGGGTGAATGCTGGTTTCTCCTATACTGAACGTTGGACAACATGCCGACCACAAGGTTTCTTGCCATGGGTTAGGAAGAGTTCTCATTGCTGCTTCACAGTCACCACTGGGCAGTGATTGGAGATAAGGTCTAGGTTCTGAAGCCTGAAAACTGAGGTAGGGAAGAGATGATGACATTAGGTCCTGGCGGGTCTGATGAGCTCAGTGTGAGGTCAGCTGTCTGGTTGTTGGTCACGAGGTCCGGGCTCAGGTTCCCAGACAGTGCATTAGTGCCCAGGTTAGACTATATATTTTGGGTGTCTTCGAGTGCCGTGTAGGTTCTTATCTGAAGAACTCTTCAGGATATGAAGAATGAGCGAGTCTGAGGTGCGTGCTCAGGCTTTTGTCTCTGGATTTTGTATCAGCGTTGGCCGTGGAATGTTGGGGAGGCATCATGTGCCATGGACGAATCTTGCTCTCTGTGGACTTGGCCTGATCCCAATTGTTTTTCGTCAATCTGTGGGATGGGAGGACTCCTTTCAGGTTTGTTACCTCAGGTGTCCCACCAAAAGAGGAATTCCAAAGCAGAGCCCTGGGGAAGAGTGAAGGGACAACCCGAACTATGGTTAAAAATTGGGGCCTAGGGGCATGGCAAGCCCAATATGCTGTCTCTCCATCCAGCCACTGAGAGGCCTTACCTGAGGACTGGGCTCAGGCTGAGGGACACAATGTGTGTTTGTGACCAATGTGGCCCGCAAGCATGGGCGATGCCTCTTGGGCCACACTGGTTTCAACGACACTGAACATTGGACAACATGCCAACCACAAGTTTTCTTGCCATGGGGAAAGAGTTCTGTATTCTGCATCATTTTCAGACCGGGGCCGTGATTGGAGATAAGGTCTAAGCTCTGAAGCCTGAAAAACGGGGTTGAGAAGTTATGACGACCTAAGGCCATGGTGGGTCCGATGTGCTCATTGTTCGGCCAGCTGCCTGGGTGGGGCCAGGTGGTCCAGGCAAAGGCCGTGCCTGAACGTGCATTAGTGCCAAGGTCAGCCTATATATTTGGGGTACAGCCAAATGGCATGCAGGTTGATCCTCATTTGTGGTTTCTGGGTAGCCCCAGAGGGCAATGTTTTTCTTCTGGAGGGCAGGCAGAGTGCTGCATTGTAGTTCTGGATTGCCAAACTGGAGGGCTTGTGGGCTAGTAGTCTGAGGACGGAAGTCTGAGAACCCAAGCTAGGCCTAGGTTTCTGGGTGAGGCTATGGCAGGCACAATCTACAGACCTGAATCGAGATCTCATGCATCTGAAGTCAAGGCGAGGTCAGATGATCACTCAGGTTGGACAGTCTGTCCCTGATGGCCCCTTCTTGCAGGGGGAGTGGATCACGAGGCCATGGGGGTTTTCCCACGATGGGAGTTGTGAGAAGCTCCCAACTGCAAAGATTCTTCTGCAGGACAATTGAGACCTGTTGTTTGGCTCCAGGTCAACGATTCCGAGCAGTGTTCTAAGGATGGATGGCTGGGAAGCCCACCTCGCATTCCAATTGTCTCCAAGCAACAAGACAGTTTAGATCTGCTGGATCTGGGGAGCAACCGAGGAGGCTGAGTTGAAATGGACACTCCGGTGGATGTGTCCTAATATGATTTAGGGTCTATGGAGACCTTGGAATGAAGCGGTGGCACTGGGGCCCTGAACAATTCTCCTAAAGAGAGGCTTTAACACAGCTCCACTGTGCAAGTTTCCCATGTGTAGATGAGATTTGTTCTGATGGGTAAGTCAAGAAACAGCCATATGCTGATATTGAAATCCAGGCTTCTGAGGAGAGATGCCTGGAATCGAAAGCAATGGATCCGATAGGTGCCTAGGGGCCTGTTCGTTCCTTTTTTCATCTGGGGTCATCAGTCTACGGGTCTGAGTGCAGGGAGGTGCTCAGATGGGCCCAGATTGCCCCTGTTTGTCCTGGAAAGCCACAAATATTGGGATGGCCTCAGGGACTTTTGAAGTTTATCCTATTAGTAGGGTTGTGGCCATTGGAATGGGCACACACAATTCCTTGGAGAGGGCAAGCACAGTCGTCAGGTTTGGCTCCAGGCGCCTGAGCATGTAGGGTGTGTAGGCCAGGGCTGTTTAGACAGTTGTCTGAAAACACAAACTCGGCTTATGTTTCGGGTCATAGGTATGGCAGGACTGATCTACAGACCATGAGGAGATCTCTTCGGGATATGAAAAAAGGGCGAGTGTGAGGCTCTTGCTCAAGTTTTTGTCTCTGGATATCGTGTCACTCATGGTCGTGAAATTTCCAGGTGACTTCATGGGAAATGGACGAGTCCTACTCTCTGGGGGTTTGGCCCCGTCCAAAGAGCTTGGGGTCATTCTGTGGGATGGAAGAAGTCCGTTGTTCTGTTGTTGTTGATTTGTTTTGTTTTGCTTTTCAACCTCAGGTGTCCCACCAAATGAGGGATTCCAGAATAGAGCACTCGGGACGGGCACAGGACAACCAGAAATCTGGTTAAAAATTGGGGCCTAGGGACATGTCAAGCCCATTATGACATCTCATGGTCCAGCCACTGAGAGGACGTACTAGAGGACAGAACTCACGCTGAGGGTCACAATGCGTGTTTATGCCCTCGTCGAACTCAAGAATGGGCAGGGCCTCAGGGTGAATGCTGGTTTCTACTACACTGAACGTTGTTTTTGTCTCTGGATATCGTGTCACTCATGGTCGTGATATTTCCGGGTGTCTTCATGGGAAATGGACGAGTCTTAGTCTCTGGGGTTTGGCCCCGTCCAAAGAGTTTGGGGTCATTCTGTGGTATGGAAGAAGTCCATTGTTCTGTTGCTCTTGATTTGTTTTGTTTTGTTTTTCAACCACAGGTGTCCGCCCAAATGAGGGATTCCAGAGTAGAGCCCTGTGCGGGGCGACTGGACAACCAGAAATTGGATAAAAATTGGGGCCTAGGGACATGTCAAGCCCATTATGACATCTAATGGTCCAGCAACTGAGAGGACCTACTAGAGGACAGGACTCACGCTGAGGTTCACAATTCGTGTTTATGCCCTTGTTGCACTCAAGAATGGGCGGGGCCTCAGGATGAATGCTGGTCTCTCCTACACTGAACGTAGGACAACATGCCAACCAAAAGTTTTCTTGCCATGGGTAAGGAAGAGTTCTGATTTCTGCATCATAGTCACCACTGGGCAGTGAATGGAGATAAGGTCTATGTTCTGAAGCCTGAAAACTGAGGTAGGGAAGAAATGATTACCTAAGGCCATGGCGGGTCTGATATGCTCAGTGTGCGGTCAGCTGTCTGGGTGTTGGTTACGACGTCCGGGCTCAGGTTGTCAGACAGGGCATTAGTGCCCAGGATAGACTATATATTTTGGGTGCCTTCGAGTGCCTTGTAGGTTATTGTCTGAAGAACTCTTCAGGATATATAGAATGATCCCGTCTGAGGCCCGTGCTCAGGCTTTTGTCTCTTGATTTTGTATTAGCGATGGCCGTGGAATGTAGGGGAGGCCTCATGGGCCATGGACAAATCTTGCTCTTTTTGGATTTGGCAGGTACCAATTGTTTTTCGTCAATCTGTGTGATGGGAGGACTCCTTTAAGGATTGTTACCTCAGGTGTCCCACCAAAAGAGGAATTCCAAAGCAGAGCCCTGGGGAAGAGTGAAGGGACAACCCGAACTATGGTTAAAAATTGGGGACTAGGGGCATGGAAGCCCAAAATGCTGTCTCTCCATCCAGCCACTGAGAGGCCTACCTGAGGACTGGACTCAGGCTGATGGTCACAATGTGTGTTTGTGACCAATGTGGCCCACAAGCATGGGCGGTGCCTCATGGGCAACACTGGTTTCAAAGACACTGAACATTGGACAACATGCCAACCACAAGGTTTCTTCCCATGGGGAAAGAGTTCTGATTTCTGCATCATTTTCAAACCCGGGCCGTGATTGGAGATAAGGTCTAGGTTCTGTAGCCTGAAAACCGAGGTTGAGAAGAGATGACGACCTAAGGCCATGGCGGGTTCGATGTGCTCAGTGTGCGGCCAGCTCTCTGGGTGGGGACAGGAGGTCCAGGATCAGGCTGTATCAGAAAGGGCGTTAGTGCCCAGGTCAGCCTATATATTTGGGGTACAGCCGAATGGCGTGCAGGTTGATCCTCATTTGTGGTTTCTGGGTAGCGCCAGAGGGCAATGCTTTTCTTCTGCAGGGCAGGCAGAGTGCTGCATTGTACTTCTGGATTGCCAAACTGGAGGGCTTGTGGGCCAGTAGTCTGAGGACGGAAGTCTGAGAACCCAAGCTAGGCCTAGGTTTCTGGGTGAGGCTATGGCAGGCACAATCTACAGACCTGAATCGAGATCTCATGCATCTGAAGTCAGGGCGAGGATCAGATGATCGCTCAGGTTGGACAGTCTGTCCCTGATGGCCCCTTCTTGAAGGGGGAGTGGATCACGAGGCCATGGGGGTTTTCCCACGATGGGAGTTGTGAGAAGCTCCCAACTGCAAAGATTCTTCTGCAGGACAATTGAGACCTGTTGGTTGGCTCCAGGTCAACGATTCCGAGCAGGGTTCTAAGGATGGATGGCTGGGTAGCCCACCTCGCATTCCAATTGTCTCCAAGCAACAAGACAGGTTAGATCTGCTGGATCTGGGGGAGCAACCGAGGAGGCTGAGTTGAGATGGACTCTCCCGTGGATGTGTCCTAATATGATTTTGTGTCTATGGAGACCTTTGAATGAAGCGGTGGCACTGGGGCCCTGAAGGGTTCTCCTAAAGAGAGGCTTTCAAACAGCTCCATCGTGCAAGTTTCCCATGTGTAGATGGGTAGGGAAGAGATGATGACCTAAGACCATGGCGGGTCTGATGTGCTCAGTGTGCGGTCAGCTGTCTGGGTGTTGCTCAGGAGGTCCCGGCTCAGGTGTGTCAGACAGTGCATTACTGCCCAGGTTAGACTATATAATTTGAGTACATTCGAGTGCCGTGAAGGTTTATTGTCATTAATGTGCCCGGGCAGCTCATTATGCAATATATTTTTTCTAGAGGGTAGGCAGAGTGCTGCAATGATGATCCGGAATTGCCAAACTTGTGGGCTTCGTGGCCAGGAGTGTGAGGATGGAAGTCTGAGAACACAAGCTAGACTTGGGTTTCAGGGCGAGGGCATGCCATGTACCCCCTGAAGATCTGAAGCAATATCTCATGCATCTGAAGTCAGAGCGAGGATCAGACGTTGGCTCAGCTTGGATTTTCTGTTCATGACGGCCCCTTCATGAAGGGAGCGGATTCTCGAGAGCGAAGAGGTTTTCCAACGTTGGGAGTGGTGGGATGCCCCCTCCCAGGAATCCTTCTGTGGGACAATTGAGACCTGTTGGACAGCTCCAGGACATCCCATATGGATGAGTCCAGACCATCGTTCGAAGATGGATGCCTGGGAAGCCCGCCTCGCATTCCAATTGTCTCCTAGCAACAAGACAGTTTAGATCTGATGATTCTGCGGGAGCAACCGGGGTGGCTGAGTTGAAATGGACTTTCCTGAGGATGGGTCTAATGTGTGTTTGTGTCCATGAGGGCCTTGGAATGGGGCGGTGGCACCGGACCCTGAAGTATTCTCCTCAGCTTTTGACATAGCTCCCATGCACAAGTTTCCTTGTGGAGTCGAGGTTTGTTCTGATGGGTGCCTCAAGAAAACCCCAATGCTGGTATTGGAATCCAGGGTTTTGAGGAGACATGCCTGTACCCAAAGCAATGGATCTGATTTTGGCCTAGGGTCCTGTCTGGTTCAATCTTCTTCTCTGGGGACATCCATCTAGGGTATGAGTGGAGGTAGATGCTCAGCTGGTGTCAGACTGCCCTTTTTTGTCCCGGGCGACCTATACTATTGGGATGGCCTCAGGAACTTTGGAGGGTTCTCCTAATTTGTACGATTTTGGACAATGGAATGGGCAGAATTCCCATGCATTGGGTAGGCACAGTCCTAATGTGTGGCTCCAGGGTCCTCAACCTGGATGGGGTGTGGCCCAGGACTTTGAGGACAGAAGTCTGAAAACACAACTCAGCTTATGTTTGGGGACGTATTTATGGTGGCCCGATCTACAAACCATGAGAAGACATCTTCAGGAAATAAAGATAGTGCGAGTCTGAGGCGCTTGCTCAGGCTTTTGTCGCTGGATTTGTTTTTCAGCGATGTCCGTGGAATGTCGAGGAGGCCTCATGGGCCATGGACGAATCTTGCTCTCTGTGGATTTGGCCCGATCCCAATTGTTTTTCGTCAATCTGTTGGATGGAGGACTCCTTTCAGCGTTGTTACATCAGGTGTCCCACCAAAAGAGGAATTCCAAAGCAGAGCCCTGGGGAAGAGTGAAGGGACAACCCGAACTATGGTTAAAAATAGGGGCCTATGGGCTTGGCAAGCCCAATATGCTGTCTCTTCATACAGCCAGTGAGAGACCTTACCTGAGGACTGGGCTAAGGTTGAGGGTCACAATGTGAGTTTGCCACCTATGTGGCCCGCGAGCAATAGCGGGGCCTCATCGGACAAACAGGTTTCCACTACACTGAATGTTGGACAACAAGCCAACCACAAGGTTCTTGCCATTGGGAAGGAGTTCGGATTTCTGCATCATTTTCAAACCTGGGCAGTGATTGGAGAAAAGGTCTAGGATCTGAATCCTGAAAACCGAGGTTGGGAATATATAACGACCTAAGGCATTGGCTGGTCCGATGTGTTCAGTGAGCGGCAAGCTCTCTGGGTGGGGCCAGGAGGTCCAGGCTCAGGCTCTGTCAGAAAGGGCATTATTGCCCAGGTCAGCCTATATATTTTGGGTACAGCCAAGTGGTGGGCAGGTTGATCTTCATTTGGGGTTTCTGGGTAGCCTCAGAAGGCAATGTTTTTCTTCTGGAGGGCAGGCAGAGTGCTGCATTATAATTCTGGATTGCCAAACTGGAGGGCTTGTGGGCCATTAGTCTGAGGACGGAAGTCTGAGGACACAAGCTAAACTTAGGTTTCTGGGTGAGGACCTGGCAGGCACAATATACAGACCTGAATCGAGATCTCGTGCATCTGAATTCAGGGTGAGGATCAGACTATTTATCAGGTTGGACCTTATGTCCCTGATGGCCCCTTCATGAAGGGGGTGGATCACGAGGCCATGGGTGTTTCTACCATGGGAGTTGTGAGAAGCTCACAACTGCAAAGATTCTTCAGCAGGACAATTGAGACCTGTTGGTTGGCTCCAGGCCAATGATTCCAAGCAGGGTTCTAAGGATGGATGGCTGGGTAGCCCACCTCGCATTCCAATTGTCTCCTAGCAACAAGACAAGTTAGATCTGCTGGATCTCGCGGAGCAACCGAATATGTTGAGTTGAATTGGACTCTCCCGTGGATGTGTCCTAATATGATTTTGTGTCTATGGAGACCTTGGAATGAAGCGGTGGCAATGGGGCCCTGAGGGGTTCTCCTAAAAAGAGGCTTTGACACACTTCCCACATGCAAGTTTCCCATGTGTAGATGAGTTTTGTTCTGATCGGTGAGTCAAGAAATGGCCATATTCTGGTACTGAAATCTGAGGAAGATGGTTGGAAAATAAAGCAATGGATCCCATTAGGGGCTAGGGCCTGTTCGTTCCTTTTTACCTCTGGGGATATCAGTCTACGAGTCTGAGTGCAGGTAGGTTCTCAGATGGGCTCAGATTCCTCCTGTTTGTCCTGGGAAGCCACAAATATTGGGATGGCCTCAGGGATTTTGGAGGTTTTTCCTATTAGTAGGGTTGTGGCCATTGGAATGGGCACACAAAATTCCCTTGGAGAGGGAAAATACAATCCTCATTTGGCTCCAGGGGCCTGAGCCTGTAGAGTGTGTAGGCCTGGGCTGTTTGGACAGTTGTCTGAAAACAGAAACTCGGCTTTTGTTTCGGGTCATCGGTACGGCAGGACTGATCTACAGACCATGAGGAGAACCCTTCGGGATATTAAAAAAGGGCGAGTGTGAGGCTCTTGCTCAAGTGTTATCTCTGGATATCATTCCATTCATCGTCATGAAATATCCGGGTGACTTCATGGGAAATGGGCGAGTCTTACTCTCTGCGGGTTAGCCCCGTCCAAAGAATTTGGGGTCATTATGTGGGATGGAAGAAGTCCGTTTTTTTTGTTGTTGTTGTTTTTTTTTTTGTTTTTTTTTTTTCAACTCAGTTGTCCCACCATATGAGGGATTCCAGAGTAGAGCCCTGGGGAGGGGCGATTGGACAACCAGAAATCTGGTTTAAATTTGGGGGCCTAGGGACATGTCAAGCCCATTATGACATCTAATGGTCCAGCCACTGAGAGGACGTACTAGATGACAAGACTCACTGTGTGGGACACAATGCGTGTTTATGCCCTCGTCGCACTCAGGAATGGGCGGGGCCTCAGGGTTAATGCTGGTTTCTCCTACACTGAACGTTGGACAACATGCCAACCACAAGGTTTCTTGCCATGGGTAAGGAAAAGTTCTGATTTCTGCATCACAGTCTCCCCTGGGCAGTGATTGGAGATAAGGTCTAGGTTCTGAAGCCTGAAAACTGAGGTAGGGAAGAGATGATGACCTAAGGCCATGGTGGGTCTGATGTGCTCAGTGTGCCGTCAGCTGTCTGGGTGTGATCACGAGGTCCGAGCTCAGGTTGTCAGACAGTGCATTAGTGCCCAGGTTAGAATATACATTTTGGGTGCCTTCGAGTACCTTGTAGGCTCTTATCTGAAGAACTCTTCAGGATATGTAGAATGAGCGAGTCTGAGGCACGTGCTCAGGCTTTTGTCTCTGGATTTTGTATCAGCGATGGCCGTGGAATATTGGGGAGGCCTCATGGGCGATGGACGAATCTTGCTCTCAGTGGATTTGGCCCGATACCAATTGTTTTTCGTCAATCTGTGGGATGGGAGGACTCCTTTCAGGTTTGTTACCTCAGGTGTCCCACCAAAAGAGGAATTCCAAAGCAGAGCCCTGGGGAAGAGTGAAGGGACAACCCGAACTATGGTTAAAAATTGGGGTCTAGGGGCATGGCAAGACCAATATGCTGTCTTTCCAAACAGCCACTGAGAGGCCTTACCTGAGGGCTGGGCTCAGGCTGAGGGTCACAATGTGTGTTTGTGACCAATGTGGCCCGCAAGCATGGGCGGGCCCTCATGGGCCACACTGGTTTCAACGACATTGAACCTTGGACAACATGCCAACCACAAGGTTTCTTGCCATGGGGAAAGAGTTCTGATTTCTGCATCATTTTCAAACCCGGGCCGTGATTGGAGATAAGGTCTAGGTTCTGAAGCCTGAAAACCGAGGTTGAGAGGAGATGAGGACCTAAGTCCATGGCGGGTCCGATGTGCTCAGTGTGTGGCCAGCTGTCTGGGTGGGGCCAGGAGGTCCAGGCTCAGGCTGTGTCAGAAAGGGCATTAGTGCCCAGGTCAGCCTATATATTTGGGGTACAGCCAAATGGCGTGCAGGTTGACCTCATTTGGTGTTTCTGGGTATCCCCCCAGAGGGCAATATTTTTCTTCCGGAGGGCAGGCAGAGTGCTGCATTGTAGTTCTGGATTGCCAAACTTGAGGGCTTGTGGGCCAGTAGTCTGAGGACGGAAGTCTGAGAACCCAAGCTAGGCCTATGTTTCTAGGTGAGGATATGGCAGGCACAATCTACAAACGTGAATCGAGATCTCGTGCATCTGAAGTCAGGGCGAGGATCAGATGATCGCTCAGGTTGGACACTCTGTCCCTGATGGCCCCTTCTTGAAGGGGAGGTGATCACAAGGCCATGGGGGTTTTCCCACGATGGGAGTTGTGAGAAGCTCCCAACTGCAAAGATTCTTCTGCAGGACAATTGAGACCTGTTGGTTGGCTCCAGGTCAACGATTCTGAGCAGCGTTCTAAGGATAGATGGCTGGTTTGCCATTCTCGCATTCCAATTGTCTCCAAGCAACAAGACAGGTTAGATCTGCTGGATCTGGGGGAGCAACCGAGGAGGCTGAGTTGAAATGCAACCTCCTGTGGATGTGTCCTAATATGATTTTGTGTCTATGGAGACCGTGGAATGAAGCGGTGGCTCTGGGGCCCCGAAGGGTTCTCCTAAAGAGACGCTTTCACACAGCTCCATCGTGCAAGTTTCCCATGTGTAGATGAGATTTGTTCTGATGGGTGAGTCAAGAAACAGCCATATGCTGTTATTGAAATCCAGTCCTCTGAGGAGAGATGCCTAGAAAACAAAGCAATGGATCCGATATATGCCTAGGGGCTTGTTCGTTCCTTTTTACCTCTGGGGACATCATTCTACGGGTCTGAGTGCAGGTAGGTGCTCATTTGGGACCAGATTGCCCCTGTTTGTCCTCGGAAGCCAGAAATATTGGGGTAGCCTCAGGGATTTGGAGGTTTATCCTCTTAGTAGGGTTGTGGCCATTGGAATGGGCACATACAATTCCCTTGGAGAGGGCAAGCACAGTCGTCAGGTATGGCTCCAGGGGCCTGAGCCTGTAGGGTGTGTAGGCCAGGGCTGTTTGGACAGTTGTCTGAAAACACAAACACGGCTTATGTTTCGGGTCATAGGTATGGCAGGACTGATCGACAGACCATGAGGAGAACTCTTAGGTATATGAAAAAAGGGCGAGTGTGAGGCTCTTGCTCAAGTTTTTGTCTCTGGATATCGTGTCACTCATGGTCGAGAAATTGCTGGGTGACTTCATGGGAAATGGACAAGTCTTACTCTCTGGGGGTATGGTCCCGTCCAAAGAGTTTGGGGTCATTCTGTGGGATGGAATAGGTCCGTTGTTCTATTGTTGTTGATTTGTTTTGTTTTGTTTTACAACCTCAGGTGTCCCACCAAATGAGGGATTCCAGAGTAGAGCCCTGGGGAGGGGCGACTGGACAACCAGAAATCTGGTTAAAAATTGGGGCCTAGGGACATGTCAATCCCATTATGACATCTGATGATCCAGCCACTGAGAGGACGTACTAGAGGACAGGACTCACGCTGAGGGTCACAATGCGTGTTTATGCCCTCGTCGCACTCAAGAATGGGCGGGGCCTCAGGGTGAATGCTGGTTTCTCCTACACTGAACGTTGGACAACATGCCAACCACAAGGTTTCTTGCCATGGGTAAGGAAGAGTTCTGAGTTCTGCATCACAGTCACCCCTGGGCAGTGATTGGAGATAAGGTCTAAGTTCTGAGGCCTGAAAACTGAGGTTGGGAAGAGATGGTGACCTAAGGCCATAGCGGGTCTGATGTGCTCAGTGCGCGATCAGCTGTCTGGGTGTTGGTCAGGAGGCTCGGGCTCAGGTTGTCAGACAGTGCATTAGTGCCAAGGTTAGACTATATATTTTGTGTGCCTTCGAGTGCTGTGTAGGTTCTTATCTGAAGAACTCTTCAAGATTTGAAGAATGAGCGAGACAGAGGCACGTGCTCAGGCTTTTGTCTTTCGATTTTGTATCATCGTTGGCCGTGGAATGTTGGGGAGGACTCATGGGCCATGGACGAATATATTGCTATCTGTGGAATTGGCCCGTTCCCAATTGTTTTTCGTCAATCTGTGGGATGGGAGGACTCCTTTCAGGTTTGTTACCTCAGGTATCCCACCAAAATAGGAATTCCAAAGCAGAGCCCTGGGGAAGAGTGAAGGGACAACCCGAACTATGGTTAAAAATTGGGGCCTAGGGGCATGGCAAGGCCAATAGGCTGTGTCTCCATCCAGCCACTGAGAGGCCTTACCTGAGGACTGGGCTCAGGCTGAGGGTCACAATGTGTGTTTGTGACCAATGTGGCCCGCAAGCATGGGCGGGGTCTCATGGGCCACACTGTTTTCAACAACACTGAAGCTTTGACAACATGCTAACCACATTGTTTCTTGCCATGGGGAAAGAGTTCTGTTTTCTGCATCATTTTTTCAAACCCGGGCCGTGATTTGAGATAAGGTCTAGGTTCTGAAGCCTGAAAACCGAGATTGAGAATAGATGACGATCTAAGGCCATGGCGGGTCCGATGTGGTCAGTGTGCGGCCAGCTGTCTGGGTGGGGCCAGGAGGTCCAGGCTCAGGCTGTGTCAGAAAGGGCATTAGTGCCCAGGTCAGCCTATATATTTGGGGTATAGCCGAAATGCGTGCAGGTTGATCCTCACTTGGGTTTTCTGGGTAGCCACAGATGGCAATGTGTTTCTTCTGGAGGGCAGGCAGAGTGCTGCATTGTAGTTCTGAATTGCCAAACCTGAGGGCTTGTGGGACAGTATTCTGAGGATGGAAGTCTGAGAACCCAAGCTAGCCTAGGTTTCTGAGTGAGGATATGGCAGGCACAATCTACAGACATGAATCGAGATCTCGTGTATCTTAAGTAAGGGCGAGGATAAGACGATTGCTCAGATTGGATATACTGTCCCTGATGGCGCCTTCTTGAAGGGGGGGTGGATCAGGAGGCCATGTGAGTTTTCCCTAGATTGGAGTTGTGAGAAGCATCCTACCGTAAAGATTCTTCTGCAGGACAATTGAGTCCTTGTGGTTGGCATGATGTCCAACGTTCAGTGTAGGAGAAACCAGCATTCATCCTGAGGCCCCGCCCATCCTTGAGTGCGAGGAGGGCATAAACACGCATTGTGACCCTCAGCGTGAGTCCTGTCCTCTAGTACGTCCTCTCAGTGGCTGGACCATTAGATGTCATAATGGGCTTGACATGTCCCTAGGCCCCAATTTTTAAACAGATTTATGGTTGTCCAGTCGCCCCTCCCCAGGGCTCTACTCTGGAATCCCTCATTTGGTGGGACACCTGAGGTTGAAAAACAAAACAAAACAAATAAACAACAACAGAACAACGGACTTCTTCCATACCACAGAATGACACCAAACTCTTTGTACGGGGCCAAACCCCCAGAGAGTAAGACTCGTCCATTTCCCATGAAGTCACCCGGAAATTTCACGACCATGAGTGACACGAAATCCAGAGACATAAACTTGAGCAAGAGCCTCACACACTCCCCATGAAGAGTTCTCCTCATGTTCTGTATATCAGTCCTGCCATACCTATGACCCGAAACATAAGCCGAGTTTGTGTTTTCAGACAACTGTCCAAACTGCCATGGCATACACACCCTAAAGTCTCAGGCCCCTGGCGCCAAACCTGATGACTGTGCTTGCCCTCTCCAAGGGAAATGTATGTGCCCATTCCAATGGCCACAACCCTACTAATAGGATAAACCTCTAAAGTCCCTGAGGCCATCCCAATATTTGTGGCTTCCCAGGACAAACAGGGGCAATATGGGCCCATCTGAGCACTTACCTGCACTCAGACCCGTAGACTGATGTCCCCAGAGGTAAAAAGGAATGAAGACGCCCCTAGGCACCTATCGGATCCATTGGTTTGACTTCCAGGCATCTGTCGTCAGAGGCCTGGATTTCAATAACAGCATATGGCTGTTTCTTGACTCACCCATCAGAACAAATCTCATCTACACATGGGAAACTTGCACGATGAAGCTGTGTGAAAGCCTCTCTTTAGGAGAACCCTTCAGGGTCCCAGTGCCACCGCTTCATTCCAAGGTCTCCATAGACACAAAATCATATTAGGACACATCCACGCGAGAGTCCAATTCAACTCAGACTCTTCGGTTGCTCCCACAGATCCAGCAGATCTAACCTGTCTTGTTGCTTGGAGACAATTGGAATGCGAGGTGGGCTACCCAGCCATCCATCCTTAGTACCCTGCTCGGAAACGTTGTCCTGGAGCCAACCACAAGGACTCAAATGTCCTGC
Source organism: Mustela putorius furo (assembly GCF_011764305.1). NCBI lineage: Eukaryota > Metazoa > Chordata > Mammalia > Carnivora > Mustelidae > Mustela > Mustela putorius. Next base: position 38,484 of record NW_025421761.1, on the reverse strand, counting down.
AGAAGAATCTTTGCAGTTGGGCCATCAGGGACAGAATCCAACCTGAGCGATCGTCTGATCCTCGCCCTGAATTCAGATGTACGAGATCTCGATTCAGGTCTGTAGATTGTGCCTGCCATATCCTCACCCAGAAACCTAGGCCTAGCTTGGGTTCTCAGACTTCCGTCCTCAGACTACTGGCAAACAAGCCCTCCAGTTTGGCAATCCAGAACTACAATGCAGCACTCTGCCTGCCCTCTAGAAGAAAAACTTTGCCCTCTGGCGCTACCCAGAAACCCCCAATGAGGATCAACCTGCACGCCTATCGGCTGTTCCCCAAATATATAGGCTGTCCTGGGCACTAATGCCCTTTCTGACACAGCCTGAGCCTGGAACTCCTGGCCCCACCCAGGCAGCTGGCCGCAAACTGAGCACATCGGACCCGCCATGGCCTTAGGTCGTCATCTCTTCTCAATCTCGGTTTTCAGACTTCAGAACCTAGACCTTATCTCCAATCACGGCCCTGGTTTGAAAATGATGCAGAAATCAGAACTCTTTCCCATGGCAAGAAACCTTGTGGTTGGCATGTTGTGCAAGGTATAGTGTACTTGAAACCAGTGTGTATATGAGGCCCCGCCCATGATTGCGGGCCACATTGGTCACAAACACACATTGTGACCCTCAGCCTGAGCCCAGTCCTCAGGTAAGGCCTCTCAGTGGTGGATGGAGAGACAGCATATTGGGCTTGCCATGCCCCTAGACCCCAATTTTTAACCATAGTTCGGGTTGTCCCTTCAATCTTCCCCAGGGCTCTGCTTTGGAATTCCTCTTTTGGTGGGACACCTGAGGTAACAAACCTGAAATGAGTCCTCCCATCCCACAGATTGACGAAAAACAATTGGGATGTGGCCAAATCCACAGAGAGCAAGATTCGTCCATGGCCCATGAGGCCTCCCCCACATTCCACGGCCATCGCTGATACAAAATCCAGAGACAAAAGCCTGAGCACGTGCATCAGACTCACTCATTCTTCATATTCTGAAGAGTTCTTCAGATAAGAACCTACACAGCACTCGAATGCACCCAAAATATATAGTCTAACCTGGGCACTAATGTACTGTCTGACAACCTGAGCCCGGACCTCGTGACCAACAACCAGACAGCTGACCGCACACTGAGCACATCAGACCCGCCATGGCCTTAGGTCAACATCTCTTCCCTACCTCAGTTTTTCAGGCTTCAGAACCTAGACCTTATCTCCAATCACTGCCCAAGGGTGACTGTGATGCAGAAAACAGAACTCTTCATTACCCATGGCAAGAAACCTTGTGGTTGGCATGTTGTCCAACGTTCAGTGTAGGAGAAACCAGCATTCACCCTGAGGCCCCGCCCATTCTTGAGTGCGACGAGGGCATAAACACACATTGTGACTCTCAGCGTGATTCCTGTCCTCTAGTACGTCCTCTCAGTGGCTGGACCATTAGATGTCATAATGGGCTTGACATGTCCCTAGCCCCCAATTTTTAACAAGATTTCTGTGTGGTCCGGTCGCCCCTCCCCAGGGCTTTACTCTGGAATCCCTCATTTGGTGGGACACCTGAGGTTAAACACAAAACACTCAACAGCACAGAACAACGGACTTCTTCCATCCCACAGAATGACCCCAAACTCTTTGGACGGGGCAAAACCCCCAGAGATACTAAGACTCGTCCATTTCCCATGAAGTCACCCGGAAATTTCACGACCATGAGTGACACGATATCCAGAGACAAAACTTGAGCAAGAGCTCGCACTCGCCCTTTTTTTTCATATCCTGAAGAGTTCTCCTCATGGTCGGGAGATCAGTCCTGCCATACCTATGACCCGAAACATAAGCCGTATTTGTGTTTTCAGACAATTGTCCAAACAGCCCTGGCCTACACACCCTATAGGCTCAGGCCCCTGGAGCCAAACCAGACGACTGTGCTTGCCCTCTCCAAGGGAATTGTATGTGCCCATTCCAATGGTCACAACCCTACTAATAGCATAAACCTCCAAATTGGAATGCGAGGTGGGCTCCCCAGCCATCCATCCTTAGAACCCTGCTCGGAATCGTTGTCCTGGAGCCAATCAACAGGTCTCAATTGTCCTGTAGAAGAATCTTTGCAGTTGGGAGCTTCTTACTACTCCCATCGTGGGAAAACCCCTATAGCCTCGTGATCCACCCCCCCTTCAAGAAGGGGCCATCAGGGACAGAATGTCCAACCTGAGCGATCGTCTGATCCTCGCCCTGACTTCAGATGCACGAGATATCGATTCAGGTCTCACCCAGAAACCTAAGCCTAGCTTGGGTTCTCAGACTTCCTTCCTAAGACTACTGGCCCACAAGCCCTACAATTTGCAATCCGGAACTTCAATGCAGCACTCTGCCTGTTCTCCAGAAGAAAAACATTGCCCTCTGTGGCTACCCAGAAACCCCAAATGAGGATCAACAACTGCACGCCATTCGGCTGTACCCCAAATATATAGGCTGACCTGGGCACTAATGCCCTTTCTGACACAGCCTGAGCCTGGACGTCCTGGCCCCACCCAGACAGCTGGCCGCACACTGAGCACATCAGACCCGCCATGGCCTTAGGTCCTCATCTCTTCTCAACCTCTGTTTTCAGGCTTCAGGAACTAGACCTTATCTCCAATCACGGCCCGGGTTTGAAAATGATGCAGAAATCAGAACTCTTTCCCCATGGCAAGAAACCTTGTGGTTGTCATGTTGTCCAAGGTTCAGTGTACTTGAAACTAGTGTGGATATGAGGCCCCGCCCATGCTTGCGGCCCATATTGGTCACAAACCCATATTGTGACCCTCAGACAGAGTAAGTCCTCAGATAAGGCCTCTCAGTGGCTGGATGGAGAGACAGCATATTGGACTTGCCATGCCCAGGCCCCAATTTTTAAACCATTGTTCGGGATGTCCCTTCAGTCTTCCCCAGGGCTCTGCTTTGGAATTCCGCTTTTGGTGGGACACCTGAGGTAACAAACCTGAAAGGAGTCCTCCCATCCCACAGATTGACAAAAAACATTTGGGATCGGGCCAAATGTACAGAGAGAAAGATTCGTCCATGGCCCATGAGGCCTCCCCCAACATTCCACGGCCATAGCTGATACAAATACCAGAGACAAAAGACTGAGCAAGCTCCTCAGACTCACTCATTCTTCAAATCCTGAAGAGTTCTTCCGATAAGAACCTACACGGCACTCGAATGCACCCAAAATATATAGTCTAACCTGGGCACTAATGCACTGTCTGACAACCTGATCCCGGAACTCGTGACCAACACCCAGACAGCTGACCGCACATTGAGCACATCAGACCCGCCATGGCCTTAGGTCATCATCTCTTCCCTACCTCAGTTTTTTCAGGCTTCAGAACCTAGACCTTATCTCCAATCACTGCCAAGACAAAAGCTTGAGCAAGAGCCTCACACTCGCCCCTTTTTCATATCCCGAAGAGTTCTCCTCCTGGTCTGTAGATCAGTCCTGCCATACCTATGACCCGAAACATAAGCCGAGTTTGTGTTTTTTCAGACAACTGTCCAAGCAGCCCTGGCCTACACATCCTACATGCTCAGGCCCATGGAGCCAAACCTGACGACTGTGTTTGCCCTCTCCAAGGGAATTGTATGTGCCCACTCCAAATGGCCACAACGCTACTAATAGGATAAAGCTCCAAATTCCCTGAGGCCATCCCAATATTTGTGGCTTCCCAGGTCAAACATGGGCAATCTGGGCACATCAGAGCACCTACCAGCACTCAGACCCGTAGACTGATGTGCCCAGAGGTAAAAAGGAACGAACAGGCCCCTAAGCATCTATCGGATCCATTGCTTTGGTTTCCAGGCATCTCTCCTCAGAGGCCTGTACTTCAATAACAGCATATGGCTGTTTCATGACTCACCCATTAGAACAAATCTCATCTACACATGGGAAACTTGCACGATGGAGCTGTGTGAAAGCGTCTCTTTAGGAGAACCCTTCAGGGCCCTAGTGCCACCGATCATTCCAAGGTCTCCATAGACACATAACCATATTAGGACACATCCACGGGAGAGTCCATTTCAACTCAGCCTCCTCGGTTGCTCCCCCAGATCCAGAAGATCTAACCTGTCTTGTTGCTTGGAGACAATTGGAATGCGAGGTGGGCTACCCAGCCATCCATCCTTAGAACCCTACTCGGAATCGTTGTCCTGGAGCCAACCAACAGGTCTCAATTGTCCTGCAGAATAATCGTTGCAGTTGGGAGCTTCTCACAACTCCCATCGTGGGAATACCTCCATGGCCTCGTGATCCACCCCCCTTTCAATAAGGGGCCATCAGGGACAGAATGTCCAACCTGAGCAATCGTCTGAACCTCGCCCTGACTTCAGATGCACGAGACCTCGATTCAGGTCTGTAGATTGTGCCTGCCATATCCTCACCCAGGAACCTAGGCCTAGATTGGGTTCTCAGACTAACGTCCTCAGATTACTGGCCCACAAGCCCTCCAGTTTGGCAATCCAGAACTACAATGCAGCACTCTGTCTGCCCCCCAGAAGAAAAACATTACCCTCTGGGGCTACCCAGAAACCCCAAATGAGGATCAACGGGGCACGCCATTCGGCTGTGCCCCAAATATATAGGCTGACCTGGGCACTAATGCCCTTTCTGACAAAGCCTGATCCTGGTCTTCCTGGCCCCACCCAGACTGCTGGCCACACACTGAGCACATCGGACCCGCCATGGCCTTATTAGGTCGTCATCTCATCTCAACCTCAGTTTTCAGGCTTCATAACCTAGAACTTATCTCCAATCACTTTCCGGGTTTGAAAATGATGCAGACAGCAGAACTCTTTCCCAATGGCAAGAAACCTTGTGGTTGGCATGTTGTCCAAGGTTCAGTATAGTTGAAACCAGTGTGGCCCCCTGAGGCCCCGCCCATGCTTGCGGGCCACATTGGTCACAAACACACATTGTGACCCTCAGCCTGAGCCCAGTCCTCAGGTAAGGCCTCTCAGAGGCTGGAAGGAGAGACAGCATATTGGGCTTGCCATGCCACTAGGCACCAATTTTTAACCATAGTTCGGGTTGTCCCTTCACTCTTCCCCAGGGCTCTTCTTTGGAATTCCTCTTTTGGTGGGACACCTGAGGTAACAAACCTGAAATCAGTCCTCCCATCCCACAGATTGACGAAAAACAATTGGGATCGGGCCAAGTCCACAGAGAGCAAGATTCGTCCATGGCCCATGAGGCCTCCCCAACATTCCACGGCCATCGCTGATACAAAATCCAGAGACAAAAGCCTGAGCATGCCCCTCAGACTCGCTCATTCTTCATATCCTGAAGAGTTCTTCAGATAAGAATGTACACGGCACTCAAACGCACCCAAAATATATAGTCTAACCTGGGCACTAATGCACTGTCTGACAAGATGAGCCCGGACCTCTGACCAACACCCAGACAGCTGACCGCACACTGAGCACATCAGACCCGCCATGGCCTTAGGTCATCATCTCTTCCCTGCCTCAGTTTTTCAGGCTTCAGAACCTAGACCTTATCTCCAGTCACTGCCCAGGGGTGACTGTGATGCAGAAAAATCAGAACTCTTCCTTACCCATGGCAAGAACCTTGTGGTTGGCATGTTGTCCAACGTTCAGTGTAGGAGAAACCAGCGTTCAACCTGAGGCCCCCCCCCATTCTTTAGTGCGACGAGGGCATAAGCACACATTGTGACCCTCAGCGTGAGTCCTGTACTCTAGTAGGTCCTCTCAGTGGCTGGACCATTAGATGTCATAATGGGCTTGTCATGTCCCTAGGCCCCAATTTTTAACCAGATTTCTGGTGGTCCAGTCGCCCCTCCCCAGGGCTCTACTCTGGAATCCCTCATTTAGTGGGACACCTGAGGTGAAAAACAAAACAAAACAAATCAACAGCAACAGAACAACGGACTTCTTCCATCCCACAGCATAACCCCAATCACTTTGGACGGGGCCAAAACCCCAGAGAGTAAGACTTGTCCATTTCCCATGAAGTCACCTGGAAATTTCACGACCATGAGTGACACAATATGCAGAGACAAAAACTTGAGCAAGAGCCTCACTCTCGCCCTTTTTTCATATCCCGAAGTGTTCTCCTCATGGTCCGTAGATCAGTTCTGCCATACCTATGACCCGAAACATAAGCCGAGTGTGTGTTTTCAGACAACTGTTCAAACAGCCCTGGCTTACACACCCTACAAGCTTAGGCCCCTGGGCCCAAACCTGACGACTGTTTTTGCCCTCTCCAAGGGAATTGTATGTGCCCAATCCAATGGCCACAACCCTACTAATAGGATAATCCTCCAAAGTCCCTGAGGCCATCCCAATATTTGTGGCTTCCCAGGACAAACAGGGGCAATCTGGGCCCATCTGAGCACCTACCGGCACTCAGACCTGTAGACTGATGTCCCCAGAAGTAAAAAGGAACGAACAGGCCCCTAGGCACCTATCGGATCCATTGGTTTTGCTTCCAGGCATCTCTCCTCAGAGGCCTGGATTTCAATAACAGCATATGGCTGTTTCTTGACTCACCCATCAGAACAAATCTCATCTACACATGGAAAACTTGCACGAAGGAGCTGTGTGAAAGCCTCTCTTTAAGAGAACCCTTCAGGGCCCCAGTGCCACTGCTTCATTCCAAGGTCTCCATAAACGAAAAACCATATTAACACATCCACGGTAGAGTCCATTTCAACTCAGCCTCCTCGGTTGCTCCCCCAGATCCAGCAGAACTAACCTGTCTTGTTGCGTGGAGACAAATGAAATGCGAAGTGGGCTACCCAGCCATCCATCCTTAGAACCTGCTCAGAATCATTGTCCTGGAGCCAACAAACAGGTCTCAATTGTTCTGCAGAAGAATCTTTGCAGTTGGGAGCTTCTCACAACTCCGAACGGGGGAAAACACCCATGGCCTCGTGATCCACCCCCCCTTCAATTAGGGCCCATCAGGGACAGAATGTCCAACCTGAGCAATCGTCTGATTTTCGCCCTGACTTCAGATGCACGAGATATCGATTCAGGTCTGTAGATTGTGGCTGCCATACCCTCACCCAGAATCCTAGGCCTAGCTTGGTTTCTCAGACTTTCGTCCTCCGACTACTGGCCAACAAGCCCTCCAGTTTGGCAATCCAGACTACAATGCAGCACTCTGCCTGCACTCCAGAAGAAAAACATGCCCTCTGGGGCTACCCAGAAACCCCAAATGAGGATCAACCTGCATGGCATTCGGCTGTAACCCAAATATATAGGCTGACCTGGGCACTAATGCCCTTTCTGACACAGCCTGAGCCTGGACCTCCTGGCCCACCCAGACATCTGGCCGCACACTGAGACATCGGACCCGCCATGGCCTTAAATCCTCATATCCTCTCAACCTCGGTTTTCAGGCTTCAGAACCTAGACCTTAACTCTAATCACGGCCCGGGTTTGAAAATGATGCAGAAATCAGAACTCTTTCCCCATGGCAAGAAACCTTGTAGTGGCATGTTGTCCAAGGTCAGTGTAGTTGAAACCAGTGTGGCCCATGAGGCCCCGCTCATGCTTGCGGGCCACATTGGTCACAAACACACATTGTGACCCTCAGCCTGAGACCAGTCCTCAGGTAAGGCCTCTCAGTGGCTGGATGGAGAGACAGCATATTGGGCTTGCCATGCCCCTAGTCCCAAATTTTTAACCATAGTTGGGGTTGTCCCTTCACTCTTCCTCAGGGCTCTCTGTTTTGGAATTTCTCCTCTGGTGGGACACCTGGGTTAACAAACCTGAAAGGAGTCCTCCCATCCCACAGATTGACGAAAAACAATTGGGATTGGGCCAAGTACACAGAGAGCAAGATTCGTCCATGGCCCATGAGGCCTCCCCAACATTCCACGGCCATCGCTGATAAGAAATTCAGAGACAAAAGCCTGAGCACGCGCCTCAGACTCGCTCATTATTCATATCCTAAAGAGTTCTTCAGATAAGAACCTAGACGGCACTCGAAGGCACCCAAATTATATAGTCTAACCTGGGCACTAATGCACTGTCTGACAACCTAGCCCAGACCTCGTGACCAACACCCAGAGGCTGACCGCACACTGAGCACATCAGACCCGCCATGGCCTTAGGTCATCATCTCTTCCCTACCTCAGTTTTCAGGCTTCAGAACCTAGACCTTATCTCCAATCCCTGCCTAGGGTGACTGTGATGCAGAAATCAGAACTCTTCCTTACCCATGGCAAGAAAGCTTGTGGTTGGCATGTTGTCCAACGTTCAGTGTAAGAGAAACCACCATTCACACAGAGCCCCGCCCATTCTTGAGTGCGACGAGGGCATAAACACGAATTGTGACCCTCAGCGTGAGTCCTGTACTCTAGTACGTCCTCTCAGTGGCTGGACCATTAGATGTCATAATGGGCTTGACATGTCACTAGGCCCCCAATTTTTAACCAGATTTCTGGTTGTCCAGGCGCCCCTCCCCAGGGCTCTACTCTGGAATCCCTCATTGGTGGGACACCTGAGGTTGAAAAACAAAACCAAACAAAACAATAACAAACAGAACAACGAACTTCTTCGATCCCACAGAATGACCGTAAACTCTTTGGACGGGGCCAAACCCCCAGAGAGTAAGACTCGTGCATTTCCCATGAAGTCACCCGGAAATTTCACGACCATGAGTGACACGATATCCAGAGACAAAAACTTGAGCAAGAGCCTCACACTCGCCCTTTTTTCATATCCCGAAGAGTTCTCCTCATGGTCTGTAGATCAGTCCTGCCATACCTATGACCCGAAACAGAAGCCGAGTTTGTGTTTTCAGACAACTGTCCAAGCAGCCCTGGCCTACACACCCTACAGGCTCAGGCCCCTGGAGCCAAACCTGACAACTGTGCTTGCCCTCTCCAAGGGAATTTTATGTGCCCATTCCAATGGCCACAACCCTACTAAGAGGATAAAACTCCAAAGTCCCTGAGGCCATCCCAATATTTGTGGCTTCCCAGGACAAACAGGGGCAATTGGGCCCATCTGAGCACCTACCGGCACTCAGACCCGTAGATAGATGTCCCCAGAGGTAAAAAGGAACGAACAGGCCTCTAGGCACCTATTGAATCCATTGCTTTGGTTTCCAGGCATCTCTCCTCAGAGGCCTGTACTTCAATAACAGCATATGGCTGTTTCTTGACTCACCCATCAGAACAAATCTCATCTACACATGGGAAACTTGCACGATGGAGCTGTGTGAAAGCCTCTATTTAGGAGAAACCTTCAGGGCCCCAGTACCACCGGTTCATTCCAAGGTCTCCATAGACACATAATCATATTAGGACACATCCACGGGAGAGTCCATTTCAACTCAGCCTCCTCGGTTGCTACCCCCAGATCCAGCAGATCTAACCTGTCTTGTTGCTTGGAGACAATTGGAATGCGAGGTGGGCTACCCAGCCATTCATCCTTAGAACCCTGCTCAGAATCGTTGTCCTGGAGCCAACCAACAGGTCTCAATTCTCCTGCAGAAGAATCTTTGCAGTTGGGAGCTTCTCACAACTCCATCGTCGGGAAAACCCCATGGCCTCGTGATCCACCCCCCTCTTCAAGAAGGGGCCATCAGAGATAGAATGACCAACCTTAGCGATCGACTGATCCTCGCCCTGACTTCAGATGCGCGAAATCTCCATTCAGGTTGGTAGATTGTGCCTGCCATATCCTCACCCAGAAACCTAGGCGTAGCTTGGGTTCTCAGACTTCCGTTCTTAGACTACTGGCCCACAAGCCCTCCAGTTAGGCAATCCAGAACTACAATGCAGCACTCTGCCTGCCCTCCAGAAGAAAAGCATTGCCCTCGGGGCTACCCATAAACCCCAAATGAGGATCTACCTGAACGCCATTCAGCTCTACCCTAAATATTACGCTGACCTCGGCACTATTGCCCTTTCTGACACTGCCTGAGCCTGGACCTCCAGGCCCCACCTAGATATCTGTCCGCACACTGAGCACATCGGACCCGCCATGGCCTTAGGTCGTCATCTCTTCTCAACCTCGGTTTTCAGGCTTCAGAACCTAGACCTTATCTCCAATCACGGCCCGGGTTTGAAAATGATGCAGAAATCAGAACTCTTTCCCCATGGCAAGAAACCTTGTGGTTGGCATGTTGTTCAAGGATCAGTGTAGTTGAAACCAGTGTGGCCCATGAGGCCCCGCCCATGCTTGCGGGCCACATTGGTCACAAACACACTTTGTGACCCTCAGCCTGAGACCAGTCCTCAGGTAAGGCCTCCCAGTGGCTGGATGGAGAGACAGCATATTGGGCTTGCCATGCCCCTAGGCCCCAATTTTTAACCATCTTTCGGGTTGTCCTTTCACTCTTCCCCAGGGCTCTGCTTTGGAATTCCTCTTTTGGTGGGACACCTGAGGTAACAAAACAGAAAGGAGTTCTCCCATCCCACAGATTGTTGAAAAACAATAGGGATCCACAGAGAGCAATATTCGTCCATGGCCCATGAGGCCTCGCCAACATTCCACGGCCATCGCTGATACAAAATCCAGAGAAAAAAAGCCTGAGCACGCGCCTCAGACTTGCTCATTCTTCCTATCCTGAAGAGTTCTTCAGATAAGAACCTACACGGGCACTCGAATGCACCCAAAATATATAGTCTAACCTGGGCACTAATGCACTGTCTGAAAAACTGAGCCCGGACCTCGTGACCAACACTCACACAGCTGACCGCACACTGAGCACATCAGACCCGCCATGGCCTTAGGTCATCATTCCTTCCCTACCTCAGTTTTCAGGCTTCAGAACCTAGACCTTATCTCCAATCACTGCCCAGGGGTGACTGTGATGCTAAATCAGAACTCTTCCTTACCCATGGCAAGAAACCTTGTGGTTGGCATGTTGTCCAACGTTCAGTGTAGGAGAAACCAGCATTCACCCTGAGGCCCCGCCCATTCTTGAGTGTGACGACGGCATAAACACGCATTGTGACCCTCAGTGTGAGTCCTGTCCTCTAGTACGTCCTCTCAGTGGCTGGACCATTATGTGTCATAATGGGCTTGAAATGTCCCTAGGAACCAATTTTTAACCAGATATATGGTTGTCCAGTCGCCCCTCCCCAGGGCTCTACTCTGGAATCCTCATTTGGTGGGACACCTGAGGTTGTAAAACAAAACAAAACAAATCAACAACAACAGAACAACGGACTTCTTCCATCCCACAAAATGACCCCAAACTCTTTTCGACGGGGCCAAACCCCCAGAGAGTAAGACTCGTCCATTTCCCATGAAGTCACCCGGAAATTTCTCGACCATGAGTGACACGATATCCAGAGACAAAAAACTTGAGCAAGAGCCTCACACTCGCCCTTTTTTCATATCGCGAAGTGTTCTCCTCATGGTCTATATATCAGTCCTGCCATACCTATGACCCGAAACATAAGCCGAGTTTGTGTTTTCAGACAACTGTCCAAACAGCCCTGGCCTACACACCCTACAGGCTTAGGCCCCTGGAGCCGTACTTGACCATTGTGCTTGCCCTCTCCAAGGGAATTGTGTGTGCCCATTCCAATGGCCACAATCCTAATAAGAGGATAAACCTCCAATGTCCCTGAGGCCATCCCCATATTTGTGGCTTCCCAGGACAAACATGTGCAATCTGGGCCCATCTGAGCACCTACCGGCACTCAGAACCGTAGACTGAAGTCCCCAGAGGTAATACGGAACGAACATGCACCTAGGCACCTATTGGATCCATTGCTTTTCTTTCCAGGCATCTCCTCAGGGGCCTGGTTTTCAATAACAGCATATGGCTGTTTTTTGACTCACCCATCAGAACAAATCTCATCTACACATGGGAAACTTGCACGATGGAGCAGTGTGAATGCCTCTCTTTAGAGGAACCCTTCAGGGCCCCAGTGCCACCGCTTCATTCCAATGTCTCCATAGACACAAAATCATATTAGGACACATCCACGGGAGAGTCCATTTCAACTCAGCCTCCTCGGTTGCTCCCCCAGATCCAGCAGATCTAACCTGTCTTGTTGCTTGGAGACAATTCGAATGCGAGGTGGGCTACCCAGCAATCCATCCTTAGAACCCCGCTCGTAATCGTTGTCCTGGAGCCAACCAACAGGTCTCAATAGTCCTGCAGAAGAATCTTTGCAGTTGGGAGCTTCTCACAACTCCCATCGTGGGAAAACCCCCATGGCCTCGTGTACCACTCCCTCTTCAAGAAGGGGCCATCAGGGACAGAATGTCCAACCTGAGCGATCGTCTGATCCTCGCCCTAACTTCAGATGAACGAGATCTCGACTCAGGTCTGTAGATTGTGCCTCCCATATCCTCACCCAGAAACCTAGGCCTAGCGTGGGTTCTCAAACCTCCGTCCTCAGACTACTGGCCCACAAGCCCTCCAGTTTGGCAATCCAGAACTACAATACAGCACTCTGCCTGCCCTCCAGAAGAAAAAACATTGCCCTCTGGGGCTACCCAGAAACCCGAAATGAGGATCAACCTGCACGCCATTCGGCTCTACCCCAAATATATAGGCTGACCTGGGCACTAATGCCCTTTCTGATACAGCCTGAGCCTGGACCTCCTGGCCCCACCCAGACAGCTGTCCACACAATGAGCATATCGTACCCGTCATGGCTTTAGTTCGCCATCTCTATTCAATTTCGGTTTTCAGGCTTCAGAACCTAGACCTTATCTCCAATCACGGCCCGGGTTTGAAAAGGATGCAGACATCAGAACTCTTTCCCAATGGCAAGTAACCTTGTGGATGGCATGTTGTCCAAGGATCAGTGTAGTTGAAACCAGTGTGGCCTATGATGCCCTGCCCATGCTTACGGGCCACATTGGTCACAAACTCATATTGTGACCCTCAGCCTGAGCCGAGTCCTCAGGTAAGGTCTCTCAGTGGCTGGATGGAGAGACAGCATATTGGGCTTGCCATGCCCCTAGGCCACAATTTTTAACCATTTTTCGGGTTGTCCCTTCACTCTTCCCCAGGGCTCTGCTTTGGTATTCCTCTTTTGGTGGGACACCTGAGGTAACAAACCTGAAAGGAGTCTTCCCATCCCTCAGATTGACTAAAAACAATTGGGATCGGGCCAAATCCACAGAGATCAAGATTCCTCCAAGGCCCATGAGGCCTCCCCAACATTCCACGGCCAGCGCTGATACAAAATCCAGCGAGAAAAGCCTGAGCACGCGTGTCAGACTCGCTCATTCTTCATATATCTGAAGAGTTCTTCAGATCAGAACATACATGGCACTCGAATGCACCCAAAATATATAGTCTAACCTGGGCACTAATGCACTGTCTGACAACCTGAGCGCGGACCTCGTGACCAACACCCAGACAGCTGACCGCACACTGAGCACATCACACCCGCCATGGCCTTAGGTCATCATCTCTTCCCTACCTCAGTTTTCAGGCTTCAGAACCTAGACCTTATCTCCAATCCCTGCCCAGGGGTGACTGTGATGCAGAAATCAGAACTCTTGCTTACCCATGGAAAGACACCTTGTGGTTGGCATGTTGTCCAATGTTCAGTGTAGGAGAAACAATCATTCACCCAGAGGCCCCGCCCATTCTTGAGTGCGACAAGGGCATAAACACGCATTGTGACCCTCAGCGTGAGTCCTGTCCTCTAGTACGTACTCTCAGTAGCTGGACCATTAGATGTTATTTGGGCTTGACATTTCCCTATGCCCCAATTTTTAACCAGATTTCTGGTTGTCCAGTCGCCCCTCCCCAGGGCTCTACTCTGGAATCCCTCATTTGGTGGGACACCTGAGGTTGAAAAACAAAACCAAACCAATCAACAACAACAGAACAACGGACTTCTTCCATCCCACAGAATGACCCCAAACTCTTTGAACGGGGCCAAACCCCCAGAGAGTAAGACTCGTCCATTTCCCATGAAGTCACCCGGAAATTTCACGACCATGAGTGACAAGATATCTAGAGACAGAAACTATAGCAAGAGCCTCACACTCGCCCTTTTTTCATATCCCGAAGAGTTCTCCTCATGGTCTGTAGACCAGTCCTGCCATACCTATGACCCGAAACATAAGCCGAGTTTGTGTTTTCAGACAACTGTCCCAACAGCCCTGGCCTACACACCCTACAGGCTCACGACCCTGGAGCCAAACCCGACGACTGTGCTTGCCCTCCGCAAGGGAATTGTATGTGCCCATTCCAATGGCCTCAACCCTACTAATATGATAAACCTCCAAAGTCCCTGAGGCCCTCCCAATATTTGTGGCTTCCCAGGACAAACAGGGGCAATCTGGGCCCATCTGAGCCCCTACCGGCACTCAGACCCGTAGACTGATATCCCCAGATGTAAAAAGGAACGAACAGGCCCATAGGCACCTATCGGATCTATTGCTTTGGTTTCCAGGCATCTCTCCTTAGAGATCCTTAGAACCCTTAGAATCTTGCTCTTGCGTCGTTCCTTATGGGACATCTTTGAGCCATCCAACAGGTCGACTGTCAAACAGGAGTCCTTGTTCATGGACCACCTCACAACTCATACCATGGAAAGCTTCCAAGTTCACATGATGCCCCCAATCTTCATGAAGTCGGATCATGGAAAGAAACTCCAACCTGAACCAACGGCTGATCTTCGCCTTGACTTCAAATGCACGAGTTCTTGATTAAGCTCTTCAGAGTGCACCTGCTGTGCACTCACCCCAAAACCTAAGCATAGCTGGTGTTCTCAGACTTCCGTCCTCACTCTCCTGGACCACACGCCCTGCATTTTGGGATTTCTGATGACACAGTGCTGCACTCTGCCTGCCCTCTAGAAGAAAAACGTTGCCCTACGGGTCTACCCAGAAACCTCAAATGAGGATAAACCTGCATGCCACTCAACTGTACACCAATTATATAGTCTAGCCTGTGCACTAATGCCCTGTCTGACACAACCTGAGGCCCGAAAACACAACCGACACCCAGACAGCTTGCCGTACACTGAGAACATCTGAACCGCCATGGCCTTAGGTTGCCATCTCTTTCCAACCTGGTTTTCAGGCTACAGAAACTTAGACCTTATCTCTACTCATTTCCCATGGGTGAACGTGATGCAGAAATCATAACTCCTCCTTCCCTCTCGCCAGAATCTTGTGGTTGGCATCTTATCCAAAGTTCAGTTTAGGACCCCTGTAGGGCCTACAGGAGTAGGAGTAGGGCCCCTGAGGGTAGTGTAGGGTCCCTGAGGCCCTGCCCATGCTTAAGAGCTGCGGTGGGCACAAACACACATTGGGACCCTCAGTTTGAGCCCTGTCCTCAAGTAAAGCCTCTCAGTGGCTGGACCATGAGCCTGCATATGGGGCCTGCCATGCCCCAAGTCACCCAATCTTAACCAGATTTAGAGACATCTAGTCACCCCTACTCAGGGCTCTGCTCTGGAATCCCTCTTTGGTGGGACATTGGAGGTAAGAAAACACAGAAAGGATTCCTCCCACCCACAGAATGACCCCAATCACTTAGGATCAGGCCACCCCAGAGAGAAATACTCCTCCATGGCCCATGAGGCGAGCCCGACATTCCACGGCCACTATTGACACAAAATCCAGAGACATAAGCCTCACCCTTAGGTCATAGCCCAAAAAATTCTCCTCATAGTCTGTAGATCGGGCCTGCCATACCTACGTCCCCAAACCGTGTTTTCAGACTTCTATCCTGACATCCCTGTCCCTCACAACCTCCAGGCTGAGGCCCCTGGAGCCACACCTCAGGACTGTGCCTGCCCTCTCCAAGGAAATTCTTCCCATTCCATTGGCCACAACACTACAGATTAGGAGAAACCTCCAAAGTCCCAGAGGCCATTCCAATAGTGTGGGCCGACCAGTACAAAGAGGGGTGATCTGTCACAAGCTGAGCAACTACCTCAACTCACCCGTAGACAGATATCCCAAGAGTGAGGTATTAAAACTGGACAGGCCCCTAGAACGTAATTGGTTCCATTGCTTTTGTTTCTAAGCATCTCTCCTCAGAGGCCTGTTTTCCAATACCAGCATATGGGGGATTCCAGAGATACCAAGCAGAACAAATCTTGTCTCAACATGGGAAACTTATCCTTTGGAGCTCTGTAAAAAACCTCCAGTTAGGAGAAACCTTCACGTAACCGGAGCCACCGCCCTATTCCAAGGTCTCCATGGACACAAACCCGCATTATGACCATTCGGCAGGAGAGTACATTTCAACTCAGCCCCGTTGATTACTCCCCCAGAGACAGAATATCAAACCTGCCTTGTCGCAAGGAGACAACTGGAATGCAAAGAAGACTCTCTAGGCATCCATAGTTGGAATCCTGCTCTGGCGCCGTTCCATATGGGATGTCCTGGGAGCCTTCCAACAGGTCTTGAATGTCCTGCAGAAGGAATCCTTGCAGATTGGAGCATCTCACAACTCCTATCGTGGGAAAACCTACATGGCCTCATGAGATGCTCCCCTTTATAAAGGGCTCCATCATCGTCAGAAACTCCAACCTGAGCCAACTTCTGTTCCATTGCTTTGGTTTCTATGTATCTCTCCTCAGAGGCCTGGTTTCCAATATCAGAATATGGGGGTTTCCTAAGGAAACAATCAGAACAGATCTCATCCCACATGAGAAACTTGCTCTTTGGAGCTGTGTCAATACCTCAGGTTAGGAGGATCCTTCAGGGCGCTGGCACCATGGCCCAATTCCAAGGTCTCCAAGGACACAAACTTACATTATGATCCATCCTCAGGAGAGTCCATTTCAAATCA
The DNA here is from genome assembly GCF_011764305.1 of Mustela putorius furo. Taxonomy (NCBI): domain Eukaryota; kingdom Metazoa; phylum Chordata; class Mammalia; order Carnivora; family Mustelidae; genus Mustela; species Mustela putorius. The sequence goes on along the minus strand of NW_025421761.1, from coordinate 21,724 downwards.
GCCCCCTCGGCTGCTCACCCAGAGCCAGCAGATCAAACCTGCCTTGTCACTAGGAGACAGTTGGAATGCGAGGTGGGCTGCCCAGGCATCCATCCTTAGAATCCTGCTCTGGAGAATTTCTTTACGGGACGTCTTGAATCCAACCAACCTGTTTTGACTGTCTCACAGAATGAATCCTTGTGGTTTGAAGCATCACACAATCCCACTGTGAGAAAACCTCCATTTCCTCATGATGCCCCACACCTTCATAAATGGGCCATCATGGACAGAAACTCCATCCTAAGCCAAAGTCTGATCCGCGCCCTGAATTCAGAAGCAAGAGAACTCGATTCAGCACTTGAGAGTGTGCCTGCTGTGCCCTCGCCCCGAAACCTAAGCCTATCTTGTTTTCTCAGACTTCCGTCTTCACAATCATGGCCACACCCGTCCAGTTTGGCAATTCTGGAGACACAATGCAGCACTCTGCCTGCCCTCCAGAAGAAAAATGTTGCCCTATAGGGCTAACCAGAAACGCCAAATGAGTAACAACCTGCATGCCACTCGACCATACCCCAATTATACAATCTAGCCTGTGCACTAAAGCCCTGTCTGACACAGCCTGAAGGCAGACCTCCAGTCCAACACCCAGACAGCTGGCCATACACTGAGCATATCAAACCCACAATGGCTTTCGGCCATCATCTCTACCCAACCTCAGTTTTCACCTTCAGAACCTAGACCTTATCTCCACTCACTGCTCAGGAGTGAACGTGATACAAGAATCAGAACTTCTCCTTTGCCATGGCAAGAAACCTTGTGGTTGGCATGTGGTCCAACGTTCATTATACGAGAAAGCAGCATGGACTATGAGGCCCCACCTATCCCTGAGGGCTACAATTTGCACAAACACACATTGTGACCCTCAGCGTGAGACCTATCCTCATGTAAAGACTCTTAGTGACTGGAACAACAGCCCACATATGGGGCTTGCCAAGCGCCTAGTCCCCCAATCTCAACCAGAGTTAGAGATGTCTAGTCACCCCTACTCAGGGCACTGCTCTGGAATCCCTCTTTGTTGGGACACCTGAGGTAAAAAAAAAAAATACAGAAAGGACTCTTCCCATCCACAGAATGATCCCAACCACTTGGGATCAGGCCAAATCACCAGAGAAAGACATGTCCATGGCCCTTGAGGACACCCCGACATTCCACGGCCACCGTAGGCACAAAATCCAGAGACAAAAGCCTGAGCAAACGCCACATACTCGCCCTTTGTTCATAGCCCGGAAAATTCTCACGGTCTGTAGATCGAGCCTTCATACATGCATCCCCAAACCTAAGCTGAGTTTGTGTTTTCAGACTTCTGTCCCCACAGTCCTGGCCCACACACGATCCAAGCTGGGGCCCCTGGAGCCACACCTGAGGACTGTGGCTTCCTTTTCCAGGGGAATTCTGCCATTTCCATTGGCCACAACCCTATAGATTAGGAGAAAACCTCCAAACTCCCTGAGGCCATCCCAATAGTGTTGGCTGCCCAGGACAAACAGGGATGATCTTTCACAAGTTAGGAAACTACCTCCACTCAGACCCAGAGACAGATATCCCCATAGAATAAGATTGAACTGGACAGGCACTTAGGCCCTAATCAGATCCATTGCTTTTGTTTCCAGGCATCTCTCCTCAGAGGCCTGGTTACCAATACCAGCATATGGGGGATTTCTGAGGCACTCATAGAAAAATCTCGTCTCCACATAGGAAATGTACTCTTTGGAGCTCTATAAAAACCTCTGTTTAGGAGAATCTTTCAGGGCCCCGGATCAAGCGCCCCATTCCAAGGTCTCCATGGACTTATACCCACATTATGATCTATCCTCGGTAGAGTCCATGTCAACTCATCCCCCTTGGTTTCTCCCTCAGGACCTGCAGATCAAACCTGCGTTGTTGCTAGGAGACAACTAGAATGGGAGGCGGGCTGTGCAGGCATCCATCCTTAGAGCCCTACTCTGGAGTCGTTCCATATGGGACATCGTAGAGCCATCCAACAGGTCTCAAGTGTCCCACAGAAGGAATCTTTGCAGTCTGGTGCATCTCACAACTCCCATTGTGGGAAAATCTTCATGGCCTCTTGAGACGCTCCACTTTATAAAGGGGCCATCATGGACAGAATCTCCAACCTGAGCAAACGTCTGATATTCGCCCTGGCTTCAGGTGCATGAGATCTTGATTCAGCTCTGCAGAGTGTGCCTTCTGTGCCCTCACCCCAAAAACTAAGCCTAGCTTGTGTTCTCAGACTACCGTCCTCACACCCCTGGCCCAAAAGCCCTACAGTTTGGCAATACTGGGGCCACAATGCAGCACTCTGCCTGCCCTCCAGAAGATAAACTTTGCCTTATGGAGCTACCTAGAAACCCGAATGTGGATCAACTGAATGCCACTCGACTGCACCCCAAATATACAGTCTACCCTGTCTAATGCCCTGTCTGACACAGCATGAGCCCACACCTCCAGACCTACGCTCAACAGCTAGCCACACACTGAGCTCATTGTACCCATCAGGTCCTTAGGTCTTCATCTCTTCCCAACCTCGGTTTTCGGGTTTCAGAACCTAGACCTAAACTCCAATCACTGTCCAGGGGTGAACGTGATGCAGAAATCACAACTCTTCCTTCGCCATGGCCGGAAACCTTGTGGTTGGCATACTCTCCAACGTTCAGTGTAGGAGAATCCAGCGTGGCCCATGAGGCCCTTTCCATGCTTGAGGGCCTTGTTGGGCACACATAGGCATTGTGACCCTCAGCATGAGCCCTGTCCTCAAGGAAGACCTCTCATGTCTGAATCAAGAGCCCACATATTGGACTTGCCATGCCCCCAGGCCCCCAAACTTAAACAGAGGTGGGGTTATCCAGTTGTCCCTACCAAGGACTCTGCTCTGGAATCCCTCTTTTATTGGCACACATGAGGTACATAAAATAAAATAAAAAAAAAGAAAGGACTCCTCCCATCCCACAGAATGTACCTAAACTCTTGGGATTGGGTCAAATTCCACAACCTTGCAAATTAGGAAAAACCTCCAAAGTTACTGAGGCCATCCCAATAGTGTAGGCCGCCCAGGACAAACAGGTGTGATCTCAAACCAGCTGAGCAACTACCTCTACTTAGACAAAAGATGTCCCCAGAGAAGAATATTGAACCGGACAGGCCCCTAGGCCCTAATCAGATCCATTGCCTTGGTTTCCAGGCATCTCTCCTCAGAGGCCTCATTTCCAATACCAGCAAATGGTGGTTTCCTGAGGCACCAATAAGAACAAATCTCGTCTCCCCATGGAAAACTTGCTCATTGGAGCTTTGTTATCACCTCTGGTTAGGAGAATCCTTCAGGGCCCTGGTGCCACTGCCCCATACCAAGGTCTCAATGGACTCAAACCAACATTAAGACCATCCTCAGGAAAGTCCATGTCAACTCATTTAAGACCATCCTCAGGAAAGTCCATTCCAACTCAGCCCCCTCTGATGCTACCCCAAGCCAGCAGATCAAACGTTTCTTGTTGCTAGGAGACAATTGGAATTGAGACTGTCTGCCCAGGCATCCATACTTAGAACCCTGTTCTGGAAAAATACCGTAGGAGACGTCCTGGAGCCATCCAACAAATCTTAATTGTCCCACAGAAGGAATCCTTGCAGTTTGGAGCATCTCACAACTCTAATAGTGGGAAAACCCCGAGGCCTCATAATGCCCCCCCCCCCTTCATGAAGGGGCCAACATGGACAGAAACTCCAACTTGAGCCAAAGTCTGATCCTCGACCTGACTTCAGACTCAAGAGATCTCAATTCAGCTCTGCAGAGTGTGCCTGCCATGTCCATTCCCCGAAACCTAAGCCTATCTTGTGTTCTCAGACATCCGTCCTCACTCTCCTGGCCCACAATCCCTCCAGTTTGGGAATTCCGAAGCCACAATGCAGCACTCTGCCTGCCCTCCAGAAGAAAAACTTTGCCCTATGCTGCTAATAAGAAACCCCAAATGATTATCTAATGCATGCCACTCGACTGTAAAGCAATTATACAGCCTACCCTGAATAGTAATGCCCTGTCTGGCACAGCCTGAGACAAGACATCCCAAACGACACCCTGACAGCTGGTTCCAACCTGGACACAAGGGACCCACTATGGCTGTAGTTCGTCATCTCTTCCCAACCTCGGTTTTCAGGCTTCAGAACCTAGACCTTATCTCCAATCACTGCCCAGGGGTGATCGTGACGCAGAAATTAGAATTCCTCCTTCCCCATGGCCAGAAACCTTGTGGTTGGCATGTTGTCCAACGTTCAATGTGGGAAAACCTGCATTGTCGGAAAGGCCACGCCAGTGCTTGAGGGCCGCCTAGGGCACAGACATGCATTGTGACCTGTAGCATGAGTCCCGTATTAAAGTAATGCCTCTCAGTGGCTGGACCAAGATCCTGCATATGGGGCTTGTCATATCCATAGGCCCCCAGGCTTAACCAGAGCGCGAGTATTCCAGTTGTCAGTACCCACTGCTATGCTCCAGAATCCCTCTACTGGGGGGACACATGAAGCAGAAAACAGGACTCTTCCCTTCCCACAGAATGACCCCAAACTCTTGGGGGCTGGACAAACTACCAGAGAGGGAGACTTCTACGACCCATGAGGCAACTCCTACATTAAACGGCCATTGTGGACAAAATATCCAGAGACAAAAAAGACTGAGCGACTGCCTCCCTCTCACCCTTCTTTCATATCCAGAGGAGCTCCCCTCACGGACTGTAGATCAGGCCTGCCATAACCTCGGCCCCAAACCTGAGCTGAGTTTGGGTTTTTGGATGTCTGTCTGTACAGCCGTGGCCCACACCGCCTCCAGGCTGGGGTCTCTGGAGCCACACCAGAGAACTGTGCCTGCTCTCTCCTAAGAAAAACTGCCCGTTCCATTCGCCACAACTCTACAAAATAGTAGAAACCTCAAGGTCCCCAAGGACATCCCACTACCGCAAGCCGCACTGGACAAACAGGGGCATTATGACACCAGCTGAGCAAACTACTACCTCCATGTAGACACACAGACTGATATCCGCAGAGACAGAAGATTGAACCAGGCAGGCCCCTAGGCCCTATTATGAACTTTGGCTTTGGTGTCCAGGTATCACTCCTCAGAGGCCTGGGTTCGAAAACCAGCATATGGGGCTATCCTGAGGCACCAGACAGAACACCTCTCATCTCCACATGGAAAGCTTCCTTGTTGGAATTGTGTCAAACCCTTCGGGTTGGAGAATCCTGAAGAGTCCCTTAGCTACTGCCACATTCCAAGGTCTCCATGGCCACCAACCCACATTATGACTCATCCTCAGGAAAGTCCATTTAAACTCAGCCTTCTGGGTAGCTCACCCAAGAGCCCGCAGATTGAGCGTGCCTTGTCTCGACCAGGCAATGGGAAGGTGAGTTGGCGTTTCTCGGCATCCATGCTTAGGCCCCTGCTCTCGAGTCTTTCTGTATGGGGCATCCTGGAACCATCCAATAGTACTCGACGGTCCTGAAGAAGGAAACTTTGAAGTTTGGAGCAGCTCACAACTCCCAGCGTAGGGAAACCTCCCTGGCCTCATGACGCCCCCACCCCCTTCAGGAAGGGGCCGTCATGGACACAAACTCCAGCTTAAGGCAACATCTGGTACTCGCCGTGACCTCAGATGCAGGAGATCTCGATTCAGCCTCTGCACAGTGGGCCCAAACCTCGTGCTACCTTGTGTTTTCAGACTTCCTTCCTCACACTCCTGGCAAACATGTCCTCAAGACTTGGAATTCTGGAACAAAAATGCAGCCCTATGCTGGCCCTCCAGAAGAAAAACGTTGCTCTATGGGGATCTCCATAAACCCCAAATGAGGATCAACCTGCTCGGTTCTCGACCTCACCCCAATTGGATTGTTCGGGTTGTCCATTCATCCCTCCCCAGAGCTCTGCTGTGGAATCCCTCTTTTGGTGGGACACCTGAGGTAACAAAACTAAAAGGACTCCTCCCATCCTTCAGATTGACCCAAAACAATTGGGATTGGACCAAATTCACAGAGAGGAAGTCTCGTCCATGGCCCATGAGGCCTCCCCGAGATTCCACAGCCATCGTTGACAACAAATCCAAAGACAAAAGTCTGAGCAAGCGCCTCACACTCGCTCTTTTGTCGTATCCTGAAGAGTTCTCCTCACGGTCTGTATATCGGGCCTGCCATACCTACTTCCCAAACCTAAGCCGAGTTTGTGTTTTCAGACTTCTGTCCCCACATTCCTGGCCCACAGACCCTTCAGGCTGGGGCCCCTGGAGCCACACATCAGGGCTGTGCCTGTCCATACCACGGGTATTCAGCACATTCCATTGTCCACAATCGTACAAATTAGGAAAAACCTCCAGAGTCCCCAAGGACATCCCAATAATGTAGGCCGCCCAGGACAAACAAGGGTTATCTGAAACCAGCTGAGCATCTACCTCTACTCAGCGTAGATGGATGTCCCCAGAGAAGAAGATTGAATCAGAAAGGCCCCTAGGCCTGAATCAGATTCATTGCTTTCGGTTACAGGTATCTCTCCTCAGAGGCCTGGTTTCCAATATTAGCATATGGGGATTTCATGAGGCAGCAATCAGAACAAATCTCTTCTCCACATGGGAAAATTATCCTTTGAAGATGTCTCAAAACCTCCAGTTAGGAGAATCCTTCAGGGCCTGTGTTCCACTGCACCATTACAAGGTCTCCATGGACCGAAATCCACATTAGAACCCATGCGCAGGAAATTCCATTTCAACTCAGCTCCCTTGGTTGCTTCCCCAGAGCGAGCAGACTGAACCTTTCTTGACTAGGAGACAATTGGAGTGCGAGGCGGGCTGCCCAACCATCCATCCTTAGAGCTCTGCTCTGGTGTCGTTCTGTATGGGATGTCCTGGAGCCATCCAACAGGTCTCAATTGTCCAGCAGAAGGAATCCTTGAGTTTTGAGGCATCTCACAACTCCCAACCTGGGAAAATCTAGATGGCTTTGTGATGCCCCCCCCATTTTGAAAGGGAAATCATGGACAGGAACTCCAACCTAAGCCAACGTCTGATCTTCACCGTGAATTCAGATGCACGAGATCTCGATGCAGATCTGCAGAGTGTGCTTTCCATTCTCTCGCCCTGAAACCTATGACTAGCTTGTGTTCTCAGACTTCTGTCCTCACACTCCTGGCCCCCAAGCCCTCACATTTGGAAATTCGGGACACAAAATGAAGCATTCTGCCTGCCTTCCAGAAGAAAAATTTTGACCTATGGAGTTTCTCACATAACCCAAATGAGGATAGACATACACGGCACTCGAATGTACCAAATTAGATAGTCTAACCTGGCCACTAATAAACTGTCTGATACAGAGTGAGCCCGGACCTCCTGACCAAAACCGAGACAGCTGACCACACACTGAGAACATCACACCCGCCATGGTCTTAGCTCGTTATCTCTTCCCAACCTAACTTTTCAGGCTTCAGAACTTAGACCTTAACTCCAAGCCCTGACAAGGGTTGAATGTGATGCAGAAATCAGAACTCCTCCTACCCAAGGCAAGAAGCCTTGTGGTTGGAAAGTTGTCCAATGATCAGTGTAGGAGAAACCAGCATTCACCATGAGGCCCCGCCCATTCTTAAGTGCGACAAGGGCATAAACATGCATTGTGACACTCAGCGTGAGTCCTGTCCTCTAGTAAGTCCTCTCAGTGGCTGGACCATTAGATGTCATAATGGGCTTGACATGTCCCTAGGCCCCAATTTTTAACCAGATTTCTGGTTGTCCAGTCACCCCTCCCCAGGGCTTTACTCTGGAATCACTCATTTGGTGGGACACCTGAGGTTAAAAAAAAAAAACAAAACAAAACAACAACAACAACAAAAAAAAAAACGGGACTTCTTCCATCCCACAGAATGACCTCAAACTCTTTGGACAAGGCCAAACCCCAGAGAATAAGACTCATCCATTTCCCATGAAGTCACCCGGGCAATTTCACGACCATGAGTGACACGATATCCAGAGACAAAAACTTGAGCAAGAGCCTCACACTCGCCCTTTTTTTCATATCCTGAATAGTTCTCCTCAAGGTCCGTAGATCAGTCCTGCCATACCTATGACCCGAAACATAAGCCGAGTTTGTGTTTTTAGACAACTGTCCAAACAGCCCTGGCCTAAACACCCTACAGGTTCAGGCCCCTGGAGCCAACCTGAGGACTGTACTTGCCCTATCCAAGGGAATTCTGTGTGCCCATTCCAATGGCCACAACCCTACTAATAGGATAAACCTCCAAAGTCCCTGAGGCAATGCCAATAGTGGTGGCTTCCCAGGATAAACAGGAGTAATCTGAGCCCATCCGAGAACCTACCTCACTCAGACTGACTGATGTTCTTAGAGGTAAAAAGGAAGGAAAAGGCCCCTAGGCACCTATCGGATCCAATGCTTTGGTTTCCAGGCATCTCTCCTCAGAGGCCTGGATTTCAATACCAGCATATGGCTGTTTCTTGACTCACACATCAGTACAAATCTCATCTGCACATGGGAAACTTGCACGTGGGAGCTGTGTGAAAGCCTCTCTTTAGGAGAACCCTTCAGGGCCCCAGTGCCACCGCGTCATTCCAAAGGTCTCCATAGACACAAAAACACATTAGGACCCATCCAAAGGAGAGTCCATTTCAACTGAGCGTATTCGGTTGCTCTGTGAGATCCAGCAGATCTAACTTGTCTTGTTGCTAGGAGACAATTGGAATGCGAGGTGGCCTACCCTGCCATCCATCGGTAAAACCCTGCTGGGACTCATTGGCCTGGAGCCAACCAACAGGTCTCATTTATCCTGCAGAGGAATCTTTGCACATTGGAGCTTCTCACAACCCCCATCGTGAGAGAACCCCCATGGCTTCGTGATCCACCCCCCCTTCATAAAGGGGCCAATAGGGTCATAAGGTCCAACCTGAGTGATCGTCTCTGATCCTCACCGTGAATTCAGATGCACGAGATCTCGGTTCAGGTCTGTAGATTGTGCCTTCCATGTCCTCACCCAGAAACCTAAGCCTAGCTTGTGTCCTCAGGCTTCTGTCCAAAGACTACTGGCTCACAACCCTCCAGTTTGGCAATCCAGAACTACAATGCAGCACTCTACCTGCCCTGCAGAAGAAATACATTGCCCTCTGGGGCTACCTAGAAACCCCAAATGAAGATCAACGTGCACGACACTTGGCTATACCCAAAATATATAGGATGACCTGGGCAATAATGCCCTTTCTGACACAGCCTAAGCCTGGACTGCCTAGGCCCACCCAGACAGCTGGCTACAAATGAGAACATCAGACCCCCCATGGCCTTAGGTCGTTATCCCCTTCCCAACCTCAGTTTTCAGGCTTCAGAAACTAGACCTTATCTCCAATCACTGCCCAGGTTTGAAAATGATGCAGAATTCAGAACTCCTTCCCGATGGCACGAAAACTTGTGGTTGGATTGTTGTCCAACGTTCAGTGTAGTGGAAACCAGTGTGTCCCTTGAGGCCCCGCCATTGCTCGTGGTCCAGATAGGTAGCAAACACACATTGTGACCCTCAGCCTGAGCCCAGTCATCAGGTAAGGCATCTCAGTGGTTGGATGAAGAGACAGCATATTGGGCTTGCCATGCCCTTAGGCCCCAATTTTTAACCATAGTTCGGGTTGTCCCTTCACTCTTCCCCAGGGCTCTGCTTTGGAATTCCTCTTTTGGTGGGACATCTGAGGTAAAAACCTTGAAAGGAGTCCTCCATCAAACAGATTGACGAAAAACAATTGGGATCGGGCCAAATCCACAGAGAGCAAGATTCGTCCATGGCCCATGAGGCCTCCTCGACATTCCATGGCCATCACTGATACAAAATCCAGAGACAAAAGCCTAAGCAAGCGCCTTCAGACTCGCACTATCTTCATATCCTGAAGATGTCTTCTCATGGTTTGTAGATCGGGCCTGCCATACCTACGTCCCCAAACATAAGCTGAGTTTCTGTTTTCAGACTTCGGTCCTCAAAGTCCTGGGCCACACACCCTCCAGGCTGGGGACCCTAGAGCCACACATTAGGACTGTGCCTACCCAATCCATGGGAATTCTGCCCATTCCATTGTCCAAAATCGTACAAATTAGGAGAACACTCCAAAGAACCTGAGGCCATCCCAATAGTATAGGTCGCCAGGGACAAAAAAGGGCAGTCTGACACCAGCTGAGCATCTAAATCCACGCATACCCTACAAGGATGTCCCCAGAGAAGAAGATTGAACCAGACAGGACCCTAGGCCAAAATCGGATCCATTGCTTTGGTTTACAGGCATGTCTCCTCAAAACCCTGGATTCCAATACCAGCATTGGGGTTTTCCTGAGGCACCCATCAGAACAAACCTCGTCTCCACAATGAAACTTGTGCATGGGAGCTATGTCAAAAGCTTAGGAGAATACTTCAGGTTCCCAGTGCCACCGCCCAATTCCAAGGCCCTCATGGACACAAGCACACATTAGACCCATCCTCAGGAAAGTCCATTTCAACTCAGCCACCCCGGTTGCTCCAACAGAGCCATCAGATCTAAACTGTCTTGTCGCTAGGAGACAATTGGAATGCGAGATGGGCTTCCCAGGCATCCATCCTCGAACGTTGGTCTGGACTCATCCATATGGGATGTGCTGGAGCTGTCCAACAGGTCTCAATTGTCCCGCAGAAGGAATCCTAGGAGGGGGCATCCCACCACTCCCAACGTGGGAAAACCTCCAGGGCCTCGAGATTCGGCTCCCTTCATGAAGGTGCCGTCATGAACAGAAAATCCAAGCTGAGCCAACGTCTGATCCTCGCTCTGATTTCAGATGCATGAGATATTGCTTCAGATCTTCAGGGGGTACATGCCGTGCCCTCGCCCTGAAACCCAAGTCTAGCTGTCCTTTGGCCCCAATTTTAACCAGATTTCTGGTTGTGCAATCGCCCCTACCCAGGGCTCTACTCTGGAATCCCTCATTTGTTGGGACCCCTGAGTTTGAAAAACAAAACAAAACAAAAACACAACAACAACAAAAAAAAAAAAAACGGACTTCTTCCATCCCACAGAATGACCCCAAACTCTTTGGACTGGGCCAAAACCCAGGGAGTAATACTCGTCCATTTCCCATGAAGTAACCCGGAAATTTCACGACCATGAGTGACACGATATCCAGAGACAAAAACTTGAGCAAGAGCCTCACACTCGCCCTTTTTTTTCATATCCCAAAGAGTTCTCCTCATGGTCTGTAGATCAGTACTGCCATACCTATGACACGAAACATAAGCCGAGTTTGTGTTTTCAGACAACTGTCCAAACAATGCTGGCCTACACAGCCTACAGGCTTAGGCCCCTGGAGCCAAGCTGAGGACTGTACATGCCCTCTCCAAGGGAATTCTGTGTGCCCATTCCAATGGCCAAAACGCTACTAATAGGATAAACCTCCAAAGTCCCTGAGGCCATCCCAATAGTTGTGGCATCCCAGGACAAACAGGAGCAATCTGAGCCCAACTGAGAACCTACCTGCACGCAAACTTGTAGACTGATATCCCCAGTGGTAAAAAGGAACGAACAGGCCCCTAGGCCCTAATTGATTCCATTGTTTGGTTTCCAGGCATCTCTCCTCAGAGGACTGGATTTCAATACCAGCATATGGCTGTTTCTTGAGTCACCCATCAGAACAAATCTCATCTACACATGGGAAACTTGCACGTGGGAGTGATGTCAAAGCATCTGTTTAGTAGAACCCTTCATGGCCCCAGTGCCACCGCGTCATTCCAAGGTATCCATAGACACAAAAACACATTAGGACCCATCCACAGGACAGTCCATTTCAACTCAGCATATTCGGTTGCTCCGCGAGATCCAGCAGATCTAACCTGTCTTGTTGCTAGGAGCCAATTGGAATGCGAGGTGGCCTACCCCGCCATCCGTCCTTAGAACCCTGCTCGGAATCGTTGGCCTGGAGCCAACTAACATGTCTCAATTGTCCTGCAGAAGAATCTTTGAAATTGGGAGCTTCTCACAACTCCCATCGTGAGAAAACACCCATGGCCTCGTGATCCCCCCACCCCTTCATGAAGGGGCCCTCAGGGACATAAGGTCCATCCTGAGTGATCGTCTGATCCTCACCCTGACTTCAGATGCACGAGATCTCGGTTCAGGTCTTTAGATTGTGCCTTCCATGTCCTCACCAGAAACCTAAGCCTAGCTTGTGTCTTCAGACTTCCATCCTCAGATTAATGGCCCACAAGCCCTCCAGTTTGGCAATCCAGAATTACAATGCGGCACTCTGCTTGCGCTCCAAAAGAAAAACATTGCCCTCTGGCGCTACCCAGGAACCACAAATGAAGATCAACCTGCACGCCACTTGGCTGTACCCAACATATATAGGCTGACCTGGGCAATAATGCCCTTTCTCACAGAGGCTGAGCCTGGACCTCCTGGCTCACCCATACAGCTGGCCGCTCACTGAGCACATCGGACCAGCCATTGCCTTAGGTCGTTATCTCTTCCCAGCCTCGGTTTTCAGGATTTAGAACCTAGACCAATCTCCAATCACTGCCCATGTTTGAAAATGATGCAGTAATCAGAACTCCTTCCCGATGGCAAGAAACCTTGTGGTAGGCTTGTTGTATAATGTTCAGTGTAGTGGATACCTGTGTGTCCGATGAGGCCCCACCATGTCTCGCGGGCCACATAGGTGAAAAACACACATTGTGACCCTCAGCATTAGCCCAGTCCTCAGGTAAGCCCTCTCAGTGGCTGGATGAAGAGACAGCATATTGGGCTTGCCATGCCCCTAGGCCCCAATTTTTAACCATAGTTCGGGTTGTCCCTTCACTCTTCCCCAGGGCTCTGCTTTGGAATTCCATTTTTGGTGGGACACCTGAGGTATCAACCCTGAAAGGAGTCCTCCATCCAACAGATTGACGAAAAACAATTGGGATTGGGCCAAATCCACAGAAAACAAGATTCGTCCATGGCCAATGAGGCCTCCTCGACATTCCACGGCCATCGCTGATACAAAATCCAGAGACAAAAGCCTGAGCAAGCGCCTCAGACTCGCACTATCTTCATATCCTGAAGATGTCTTCTCATGGTTTGTAGATCGGGCCTGCCATACCTACGTCCCCAAACATAAGCTGAGTTTGTGTTTTCAGACCTCTGTCCTCAAATTCCTGGGCCACACACCCTCCAGTCTGGGGACCCTGGAGCCACACATTAGGGCTGTGCCTACCCAATCCATGGGAATTCTGCCCATTCCATTGTCCAAAATCGTACAAATTAGGAGAAACCTCCAAAGTCCCTGAGGCCATCCCAATAGTATAGGTCACCCGGGCCAAAAAGGTCAGTCTGTCACCAGCTGAGCATCTACCTCCAGTCATACCCTAGATGTATGTCCCCAGAGAAGAAGATTGAACCAAACAGGACCCTAGGCCAAAATCGGATCCATTGCTTTGGTTTACAGGCATGTCTCCTCAAAACCCTGGATTCCAATACCAACATTGGGGTTTTCCTGAGGCACCCATCAGAACAAACCTCGTCTCCACAAGGAAACTTGTGCATGGGAGCTATGTCAAAAGCTTAGGAGAATACTTCAGGGTCCCAGTGCCACCGCCCCATTCCAAGGCCCTCATGGACACAAACACACATTAGACCCATCCTCAGGAAAGTCCATTTCAACTCCGCCACCCCGGTGCTCCCGCAGAGCCATCAGATCTAAACTGTCTTGTCCCTAGGAGACAATTGGAATGTGAGGCGGGCTTCCCAGGCATCCATCCTCGAACGTTGGTCTGGACTCATCCATATGGGATGTCCTGGAGCTGTCCAACATGTCTCAATTGTCCCGCAGAAGGATTCCTAGGAGGGGGCATCCCACCACTCCAAACGTGGGAAAACCTCCACTGCCTCGATATTCGGCTCCCTTCATGAAGGGGCCGTCATGAACAGAAAATCCAAGCTGAGCCAACATCTGATCATCGCTCTGACTTCAAATGCATGAGATATTGCTTCAGATCTTCAGGAGGTACATGCCGTGCCCTCGCCCTGAATCCCGAGTCTAGCTTGTGTTCTCAGACTTCCGTCCTCACACTCCTGGCCCCGAAGCCCACAAGTATGGCAATTCCGGACCATCATTGCAGCACTCTGCCTGCCCTCTTGAAACAACATATTGCCTAATGAGCTGCCCGGGCACATTAAATGAGAATAAACCTTAACGGCACTTGAATGTACCCATATTATATAGTGTAACCTGGGCAGTAATGCACTGTCTGACACAACCTGAGCCGGGATATCCTGAGCAACACCCAGACACTGACCGCACCCTGAGCCCATAAGACGCGCAATGGCCATAGGACATCATTTCTTCCCTGCTTAAGTTTTCAGGCTTCAGAACCTAGACCTTATCTCCAATCACTGCCCAGGGGTGAGTGTGATGCATCAGAACTCCTCTTTATCCACGGCAAGAAAAACATTGTGGTTGCCATGTTGTCCAAGTTTCAGTGTAGGAGAAACCTGCATTCACCCTGAGGTCCCGCCCATTCTTGAGTGCGACGAGGGCATAAACACCCATTGTGACCCTCAGCATGAGTCCTGTCCTCTAGTAAGTCCTTTCAGTGTCTAGACCATTAGATGCCATAATGGTTTGACATGTCCCTAGGCCCCAAATTTTAAACCAGATTTCTGTTTGTCCAATCGCCCCTCCCCAGGGCTCTACTCTGGAATCCCTCATTTGGTGGGACAACTGAGTTTGAAAAACAAAACAAACAAAACAAAAACAACAAAAAAACGGACTTCTTCCATCCCACAGAATGACCCCAAACTCTTTGGACGGGGCCAAACCCCCCGAGAGTAAGACTCGTCCACTTCCCATGAAGTCACCCGGATATTTCATGACCATGAATGGGACAATATCCAGAGACAAAAACTTGAGCAAGAGCCTCACACTCGCCCTTTTTTTCATATCCCGAAGAGTTCTCCTCATGGTCTGTAGATCAGTCCTGCCATACCTATGACCCGAAACATAATCCGAGTTTGTGTTTTCAGACAACTGTCCAAATAGCCCAGGCCTACACACGCTACAGGCTCAGGCCCCTGGACCCAACCTGAGGACTGTACTTGCCCTCTCCAAGGTAATTCTGTGTACCCATTCCAATGGCCAAAACCCTACTAATAGGGTAAATCTCCCAAGTCCCTGAGGCCATCCCAATAGTCATGGTTTCCCAGGACAAACAGAAGCTTCTGAGCCCATCTGAGAACCTACCTGCACTCAGACTCGTAGACTGATATCCCCCGAGGTAAAAAGGAACGAACAGACCACTAGGCCCTAATCGGATCCATTGTTTTGGTTTCCAGACATCTTCCTCAGAGGCCTGAATTTCAGTACCAGCATATGGCAGTTTTTTGACTCACCCATCAGAACAAATCTCATCTACACATGGGAAACTTGCACGATGTAGCTGTGTGAAAGCCTCTTTTTAAGAGAAACCTTCAGGGCCCCCAGTGCCACCGCTTCATTCCAAGGTCTCCATAGACACAAAAACACATTAGGACCCATCCACAGGAGAGACCATTTCAACTCAGCATATTCGTTTGCTCACGAGATCCAGCAGATCTAACTTGTATTGTTGCTAGGAGACAATTGTATTGCGAGGTGGCCTACCCCGCCATCCATCCTTAGAACCCTGCTCTGAATCGTTGGCCTAGAGCCAACCAACAAGTCTCAATTGTCTGCAGAAGAAACTTTGTAGTTGGGAGCTTCACACAACTCCAATCGTGAGAAACCCCCATGGCCTCGTGATCCCCCCCCCCCTTCATGAAGGGGCCATCATGGTCATAAGGGCCAACCTGAGAAATAGTCTGATCCTCACCCTGACTTCAGATGCATGAGATCTCGATTCAGGTCTGTATATTGTGCCTGCCATGTCAGCACCCAGAAACCTAAGCCTAGCTTGGGTTCTCAGACTTCCGTCCTCAGACTACTGGCCCACAAGCCCTCCAGTTTGGCAATCCAGAACTACAATGCAGCACTCTGCCTGCCCCCCAGAAGAAAAACATTGCCCTCTCGGGCTACCCAGAAACCCCAAATGAGGATCAACCTGCACGCCTTTCGGCTGTACCCCAAATATATAGGCTGACCTGGGCACTAATGCCCTTTCTGACACAGCCTGAGCCTGGACCTCCTGGCCCCACCCAGGCAGCAGGCCGCACACTGAGCACATGGGACCCACCATGGCCTTAGGTCTTCATCTCTTCTCAATCTCGGTTTGCAGGCTTCTGAACCTAGACCTTATCTCCAATCACGGCCCGGGTTTTAAAATGATGCAGAAATCAGAACTCTTTCCCCATGGCAAGAAACCTTGTGGTTGGCATGTTGTTCAAGGTTCAGTGTCGTTGAAACCAATGTGGCCCATGAGGCCCCGTCCATGCTTGCGGGCCACATTGGTCACAAACACACATTGTGACCCTCAGCCTGAGCCCAGTCCTCAGGTAAGGCCTCTCAGTGGCTGGATGGAGAGACAGCATATTGGGTTTGCCATGCCCCTAGACCCCATTTTTTAACCATAGTTCGGGTTGTACCTTCACTCTTCCCCAGGGCTCTGCTTTGAAATTCCTCTTTTGGTGGGACTCCTGAGGTAACAAACCTGAAAGGAGTCCTCCCATCCCACAGATTGACGAAAAAAAAAAAAAACAATTGGGATCGGGCCAAGTCCACAGAGAGCAAGATTCGTCCATGGCCCATGAGGCCTCCCCAACATTCCACGACCATCGCTGATACAAAATCCAGAGACAAAAGCCTGAGCACACGCCTCAGACTCGCTCATTCTTCATATCCTGAAGAGTTCTTCAGACAAGAACCTACACGACACTCGAATGCACCCAAAATATATATAGTCTAACCTGGGCACTGATGCACTGTCTGACAACCTGAGCCCGAACCTCGTGACCAACACCCAGATAGCTGACCGCACACTGAGCACATCAGACCTGCCATGGCCTTAGGCCATAAACTCTTCCCTACCTCAGTTTTCAGGCTTCAGAACCTGACCTTATCTCCAATCACTGCCCAGGGGTGACTGTGATGAAAAAATCAGAACTCTTCCTTACCCATGGCAAGAAACCTTGTGTTTGGCATTTTGTCCAACGTTCAGTGTAGGAGAAACCAGCATTCACACTGAGGCCCCGCCCATTCTTGAGTGCGACGAGGGCATAAACACGCATTTTGACCCTCAGCGTGAGTCCTGTCCTCTAGTACGTCCTCTCAGTGGCTGGACCATTAGATGTCATAATGGGGTTGACATGTCCCTAGGCCCCAGTTTTTAACCAGATTTCTGGTTAAAACCAGTCGCCCCTCCCCAGGGCTCTACTATGGAATCCCCCATTTGGTGGGACACCTGAGGTTGAAAAACAAAACAAAACAAATCAACAACAACAGAACAAGGGACTAATTCCATCCCACAGAATGACCCGAAACTCTTTGGATGGGGCCAAACCGCCCAGAGAGTAAGACTCGTCCATTTCCCATGAAGTCACCCGGAAATTTCACGACCATGAGTGACACGATATCCAGAGACAAAAATTTGAGCAAGAGCCTCACACTCGCCAATTTCTCATATCCTGAAGTGTTCTCCTCATGGTCTGTAGTATAGTCCTGCCATACCTATGACCCGAAACATAAGCCGAGTTTGTGTTTTCAGACAACTGTCCAAAGAGCCCTGGCATACACACCCTACAGGCTCAGGCCCCTGGAGCCAAACCTGACGACTGTGCTTGCCCTCTCCAAGGGAATTGTATGTGCCCACTCCAATGGCCACAACCCTACTAATAGGATAAACCTCCAAAGTCCCTGAGGCCATCCCAATATTTGTGGCTTCCCAGGACAAACAAGGGCAATCGGGGCCAATCTGAGCAGCTACCGGGCTTCAGACGCGTAGACTGATGTCCCCAGAGGTAAAAAAAAGGAACGAACAGGCCCCTAGGCCCTAATCGGATCCATTGCTTTGGTTTCCAGGCATCTCTCCTCAGAGGCCTGGATTTCAATAAACAGCATATGGCTGTTTCTTGACTCACCCATCAGAACAAATCTCATCTACACATGGGAAACTTGCACGATGGAGCTGTGTGAAAGCCTCTCTTTCGGAGAACCCTTCAGGGCCCCAGTGCCACCGCTTCATTCCAAGGTCTCCATAGACACAAAATCATATTAGGATAAATCCACGGAAGAGTCCATTTCAACTCAGCCTCCTAGGTTGCTCCCCCAGATCCAGCAGAACTAACCTGTCTTGTTGCTTGGAGACAATTGGAATGCGAGGTGGGATACCCAGCCATCCATCCTTAGAACCCTGCTCGGTATTGTTGTCCTGGAGCCAACCAACAGGTCCTAATTGTCCTGCAGAAGAATCTTTGCAGTTGGGAGCTTCTCAGAATTCCCATCGTGGGAAAACACCCATGGCCTCGTGATACACCCCCCTTTCAAGAAGGGGCCATCAGGAACCGAATGTCCAACCTGAGTGATCGTCTGATCCTCGCCCTGACTTCAGACGCACGAGATCTCGATTCAGGTCTGTAGATTGTGCCTGCCATATCCTCACCCAGAAACCTAGGCCTAGCTTGGGTTCTCAGACTTCCGTCCTCAGACTACTGTCCCAAAACCCCTCCAGTTTGGCAATCCAGAACTACAATACAGCACTCTGCCTGGCCTCCAGAAGAAAAACATTGCCCTCTGTGGCTACCCAGAAACCCCAAATGAGGATCAACGGAGCACACCATTCGACTGTACCCCAAATATATAGGCTGACCTTGGCACTAATGCCCTTTCTGATACAGCCTGATCCTAGACCTCCTGGCCCCACCCAGACAGCTGGCCGCACACTGAGCATATCGGACCCCTCATGGCCTTAGGTCGTCATCTCTTCTAAACCTCGGTTTTCAGGCTTCAGAACCTAGACCTTATCTCCAATCACGGCCCGGGTTTGAAAATGATGCAGAAATCAGAACTCTTTCCACCTGGCAAGAAACCTTGTGGTTGGCATGTTTTCCAAGGTTCAGTGTAGTTAAAAAAAGTGTGGCCCCATGAGGCCCCGCCCATGCTTGAGGGCCACATGGTCAGAAACACACATTGTGACCCTCAGCCTGTTCCCAGTCCTCAGGTAAGGCCTCTCAGTGGCTGGATGGAGAGACAGCATATTGGGCTTGCCCCTGCCCCTAGGCCCCAATTTTTAACCATAGTTCGGGTTGTCCCTTCACTCTTCCCCAGGGCTCTGCTTTGGAATACCTCTTTTGGTGGGACACCTGAGGTAACAAACCTGAAAGGAGTCCTGCCATTCCACAGATGGACGAAAAACAATTGGGATCGTGCCAAGCCCCAGATAGCAAGATTCGTCCATGGCCCATGAGGCCTCCCCAACATTCCACGGCCATCGCTGTTACAAAACCCAGAGACGAAAGCCTGAGCACGCGCCTCAGACTCGCTCATTCTTAATATCCTGAAGAGTTCTTCAGATAAGAACCTACATGGCACAAGAAGGCACCCAAAATATATTGTCTAACCTGGGCACTAATGCACTGTCTGACAACCTGAGCCGGACCTCGTGACCAACACCCAGACACCTGACCGCACATTGAGCACATCAGACCCGCCATGGCCTTAGGTCATCATCTCTTCCCTACCTCAGTTTTCAAGATTCAGAACGTAGACCTTATCTCCAATCATTGCCCAGGGGTGACTGTGATGCAGAAATCAGAACTTTTCCTTACCCATGGCAAGAAACCTTGTGGTTGGCATGTTGTCTAACGTTCAGTGTAGGAGAAACCAGCATTCACCCTGAGGCCCCGCCTATTCTTGAGTGCAACGAGGGCATAAACACGCACTGTGACCTTCAGCGTGAGTCCTGTCCTCTAGTACGTCCTCTCAGTGGCTGGACCATTAGATGTCATAATGGGCTTGACATGTCCCTAGGCCCCAATTTTTAACCAGATTTCTGGTTCTCAAGTTGCCCATCCCAGGGCTCTACGCTGGAATCCCTCATTTGGTGGGACACCTGAGGTTGAAAAACAAAACAAAACAAATCAACAACAACAGAACAACGGAAATTTGTGCATGGGAGCTATGTCAAAAACTTGGGAGAATACTTCAGGGTCACGGTGCCACCGCCCCATTCCAGGCCCTCATGGACACAAACACACATTAGACCCATCCTCAGGAAAGTCCATTTCAACTCAGCCACCCTGGTTGCTCCCGCAGAGCCATCAGATCTAAACTGTCTTGTCGCTAGGAGAAAATTGGAATGCGAGGCGGGCTTCCCAGGTATCCATCCTCGAACGTTGGTCTGGACTCATCCATATGGGATGTCCTGGAGCTGTCCAACAGGTCTCAATTGTCCCGCAGAAGGAATCCTTGGAGGGGGCATCCCACCACTCCCAACGTGGGAAAACCTCCACGCTCTCGAGAATCCGCTCGAGAAGGGGCCGTCATGAACAGAAAATCCAAGCGGAGCCAACGTCTGATCCTCGCTCTGACTTCAGAAGCATGAGATATTGCTTCAGATCTTCAGGGGTTCATGCCATGCCCTGCACTGAAACCCAAGTCTAGCTTGTGTTCTCAGACTTCCACCCTCACACTCCTGGCCCCGAAGCCCACAAGTTTGGCAATTCCGGACCATCATTTGCAGCACTCTGCCTGCCCTCTAGAAAAAATATATTGCCTAATGAGCTGCCCAGGCACATTAAATGAGAATAAACCTACACGGAACTCGATGTACCCAAATTATATAGTCTAACCTGGGCAGTAATGCACTGTCTGACACAACCTGAGCCGGGACCTCCTGAGCAACACCCAGACAGCTGACCGCACACTGAGCACATCAGGCCCCGCCATGGCCTTAGGTCATCTCTGCCCTACATCATTTTTTTCAGGCTTCAGAACCTAGACCTTATCTGCAATCACTGCCCAGGGGTGACTGTGATGCAGGAATCAGAACTCCTGCTTACCCAAGGCAAGAACCTTGTGGTTTCCATGTTGTCCTACGTTCAGTTTAGCAGAAACCAGCATTCACCCTGAGGTCATGCCCATTCTTGAGTGCGACGAGGGCATAAACACGCATTGTGACCCTCAGCGTGAGTCCTGACCTCTAGTAAATCCTCTCAGAGGCTGGACCATTAGATGTCATAATGGGCTTGACATGTCCCTAGGCCCCAATTTTAACCAGATTTCTGGTTGTCCAGTCAAAACTCCCCAGGGATCTACTCTGGAATCCCTCATTTGGTGGGACACCTGAGGTTGAAAAACAAAACAAAACAAATCAACAACAACAAAATAAACGGACTTCCTCCATCCCACAGAGTGACCCCAAACTCCTTGGAAGGGGCCAAACCCCCAGAGAGTAAGACTCGTCCATTTCCCATGAAGTCACCCGGAAATTTCACGACCATGAGTGACACAATATCTAGAGACAAAAACGTGAGCAAGAGCCTCACACTCGCCCTGTTTTCATATCCCAATGTGTTCTCCCTCATGGTC
Organism: Mustela putorius furo; assembly: GCF_011764305.1. NCBI lineage: Eukaryota > Metazoa > Chordata > Mammalia > Carnivora > Mustelidae > Mustela > Mustela putorius. The sequence goes on along the minus strand of NW_025421761.1, from coordinate 187 downwards.
TGATGATCAGTCCTGCCATACCTATGACCTGAAACATAAGCCGAGTTTGCGTTTTCAGACAAACTATCCCAACAGCTCTGGCCTACACACCCTACTGGTTCAGGCCCCTGAGGCCAAACCTGAAGACTGTGCTTGCCCTCTCCAAGGGTATTGTATTGTGCCCATTCCAAAGGCCACAAACCTACTA